>NC_140974.1:61174679-61204679 GCF_056783735.1 Eptatretus burgeri
TCCTCTTTTTTTTCAGTCTCTCTCCAGAGTGTGCTTTTTTTTGGTCTCTTTCCAGTGTCCTTTTTATTTCGTCTCTCTCCAGTGTCCTCTTTTTTCAGTCTCTCTCTAGTGTCCTCTTTTTTTCAGTCTCTCTCCAGAGTGTCCTCTTTTTCTCAGTCTCTCTCCAGAGTATCCTCTTTTTCTCAGTCTCTCTCCATAGTGTCCTCTTTTTTCAGTCTCTCTCTAGTGTCCTCTTTTTTTCAGTCTCTCTCCAGAGTGTCCTCTTTTTCTCAGTCTCTCTCCAGAGTGTCCTCTTTTTCTCAGTCTCTCTCCAGAGTATCCTCTTTTTCTCAGTCTCTCTCCAGGGTGTCCTCTTTTTTTCAGTCTCTCTCCAGAGTATCCTCTTTTTTTTCAGTCTCTCTCCAGAGTATCCTCTTTTTTTTCAGTCTCTTTCCAGAGTATCCTCTTTTTTTCAGTCTCTCTCCAGAGTGTGCTTTTTTGGTCTCTTTCCAGTGTCCTTTTTCTTTAGTCTCTCTCTAGTGTCCTCTTTTTTTTCAGTCTCTCTCCAGAGTGTCCTCTTTTGTTCAGTCTCTCTCCAGAGTATCCTCTTTTTTCAGTCTCTCTCGAGAGTGTCCTCTTTTTTCAGTCTCTCTCTAGTATCCTCTTTTTTTCAGTCTCTCTCCAGAGTATCCTCTTTTTCTCAGTCTCTCTCCAGAGTATCCTCTTTTTTTCAGTCTCTCTCTAGTGTCCTCTTTTTTTTCAGTCTCTCTCCAGGGTATCCTCTTTTTCTCAGTCTCTCTCCAGGGTGTCCTCTTTTTTCTGTCTCTCTCTGGAGTGTGCTCTTTTTCGAAAGTTAAAATATGTTAACCCCAGTACAACACCAGTAAACACTCCATGGCATATTTTACATCTAACGAGCACTTGGGAGCAAATGGAATGGCTGGCCAAGTATCAAGTGAGATTTCAACCCCTGCAGATAATTGTCCTGGACACGATATAAATACCATATGATGCGCTTGACAGGTGGTCCCTGCACTCACAATTTGAATTGTCCACAGTCCGATGCTGGTGCTGTTTCAATTTTACAAGTTATGCCAGAACAGCATGCCAGACCAACCCGTGAGGTTATTCGTATGGCTTTGGGTAAAGTTCTGCTATTATCACTATGGGTTGGATTAACATCTCGCCCAGCTGCCCTTGCTGCCTGAGGTTATCTCGACCAAACAGCGGTTGAGCTAATACATCAGTCATTACCGAGCCATTTTTTCATCTTATGTCATTGCAGGTTTTGGCTTTCTTTCCCCCTTGAAAAATCTGATGAAAAAAAAATAAAAATAAAAAACAGCTTGAAAAATCATTCAGTGATGATTGAGGCTTGCGCCATCTTGTGACCACAATGATTTGTGCGCAAGTAGACCTTGATTCGGTTCATCCAGCGTGAAAAATAACAATCAGTCATATCTCTCTCTCTCTCTCTCTCTCTCTCTCTCTCTCTCTCTCTCTCTCTCTCTCTCTCTCTCTCTCTCTCTCTCTCTCTCTCTCTCTCTCTCTCTCTCTCTCTCTCTCTCTCTCTCTCTCTCTCTCTCTCCCTCTCCCTCTCCCTCTCCCTCTCCCTCTCCCTCTCCCTCTCTCTCCCTCTCCCTCTCCCTCTCCCTCTCCCTCTCTCTCCCTCTCTCTCCCTCTCTCTCCCTCTCTCTCCCTCTCTCTCCCTCTCTCTCCCTCTCTCTCCCTCTCTCTCCCTCTCTCTCCCTCTCTCTAATTCCCTCTCTCCCTCTCTCTAATTCCCTCTCTCCCTCTCTCTAATTCCCTCTCTCTAATTCCCTCTCTCTAATTCCCTCTCTCTCTCTTTCCCTCTAATTCCCTCTCTCTCTCTTTCCCTCTAATTCCCTCTCTCTCTCTTTCCCTCTAATTCCCTCTCTCTCTCTTTCCCTCTAATTCCCTCTCTCTCTCTTTCCCTCTAATTCCCTCTCTCTCTCTTTCCCTCTAATTCCCTCTCTCTCTCTTTCCCTCTAATTCCCTCTCTCTCTCTTTCCCTCTAATTCCCTCTCTCTCTCTTTCCCTCTAATTCCCTCTCCGTTGGCAATGCTAAAGGAAATGCAGACTCCTCTGTGACGAGAGGACTGATTCCATCTGATTTCCTGAGCTGTTACTGAAAAAAATGGTCTGAATATTGCTCGAGTTGAATGAGCATAGTTTATAATGTGCCAACAAAGAAAGTTGCCATCTATTTATTGTGCAGAAAATTTCAGCATTTGAAAACCTCTCTCCAATCCCATCCCTTCTCCTCTCCCTTATCCCAAATTTCCATGTGGTCCAAACATGCATCTTGTCTCCCTTTTCCAGATTTTTATCTCATTCGGGAATTTGCCTATTTCAATCACTATGCTCGTTTCCCACCTTTCCCCATGCCGTCCCAAAGCCCACTTGATGGGGATATTTAATACCGGGCACAGGACCCGATGAAGACCATTTGGAGGTCAAAACATCAAACATGAGCTTTGCCCTTTGGTACCCTGTAATAGTTGGAGGTACCTTCAGTTTTCAATACCTGCACCAAAGATAAGCACTTTTATGGTTTAAAAACAAACAAACTGTGAGTGGATTGATTTTGAAGAGGAAGACCAAAAATTATACCAATTTAAATTTCGTAAAATTGTTATTCAAAATAAATAACAACTCGAATGCCACTCGGTAGAGTGGACCTACTGGTCCACAGGCTTGGACCAGCATGTTCGTGAAAGCCTTGAGCCAAAAACGTTCCTCGGTCGACTTCACAAGAATGTGGGAATAATTGGGGCCGTTGATAGTGGTAGTTGTAGTAGTCGTAGTAGCTGTAGTTTGTTTGTGGTTTATACCCTTGTCAGTGCTTATCGCTACGCTAATGATTTACAGGGTCCTCAAAACAGATTTATCTTTTCGTGTTTTTAACACCCTTTCATTAATGGTGTCATTTGGCTTCATATCGGTGGTCCTTTTTTGGGTGGTCGCAAGACTACCCTTAGTCTCAGGTTTTCCGTCTGTCTGTATGTCTGTCTGTTTGTTTGTATGTAATGGACACTCTGGAGGCCAGAGGAGTCAACCGATTTTGATGAAACTTGACAGGTAAGTTCATACCAGGATCTAGTTCTATGCTTTTGAGCACCGTTGCTATGGACACCACTGTTGCCTTGCAATGGGACTTTAAAATTTTTGAAAAATCCTAAAAAAATTCTTTTTTCGAAAATCAAAAATCGGCTTCCAGGCTTTTATGTGCACTATAATCAACCTCTTTATCAAAAAATTTCAGCCCGATCCGTCAAAAACTGTATGACTAGCATGCAATTATGTGTGGTTTCCTTTGAAAATTCTGGAAAATTCTTTGGAAAAGAGATTAACTGGAAATGATGTAAGAGTCGGTGGTCCTCACAAAGAGGGTGGGGCTTAGCAAAAGTGGGCGGGACTTAGGAAAAGTGGGCGGAGCTTGGGCAAAGTGGGCGAGGCTTATGGCAAAGTGGGCGTGGCTTATGAAAAGTGGGTGTGGTTAATGCAAAAATTATCTGAGGTTCAGGAGGTGGTCAAACAAGAACATTGAGAGAAGTTTATCATTTTATTTCTGCTCAACAAAGACATTTAGAACTAATTTCTAAAATAATATTTGTGTATATTCGATGGTGATGAATGTAATCGGAAAATTAATTTATTACCTCAAATAGAACGTGGACAAATATTTATTTGATCACTCTTTGAGTGGAGCGAAAATATAAAAGTAAATGAGTAAGTAATGGGGCAGAGATCAATCTCCTCTTTTGACCTGATGGGCCTTGAGACAGAAAGGTTTGCCTATTTATTTGTATGAGGTTTTTTGGGCACTGAGACAGTCTCAATTCAACATGAGCTTGTATGGGAGGGGGAGAAAATCATTCTCCTGCAATAAACCGAATGAGCCTCGAGTCAGAAAGCTTCCCCTATTAATTTGTGCGGGAGGGTGAGGAATTTGTCTCCAGTTTCGGGGTTTTTGGGGTTCAATTCATAGAGTTTACCCCGTTTTTCCCATTCATTTGCATGGATGCCTTAGAAGCCCCATTATTCCTCTACTCTCTTTGTCAAGAATTTTCAGCCCGATCCGTCAAAAACTGTATGACTAGTATGCAATTATGTCGCGACCACCCATGTCGCCTACCGGCTTATTGGGTGGTCACTAGAGTACCTTTATTTTCACTTTTTCCGTCTGTCTGTGTGTATGTTTGTTTGTTGGATTTGCGAGATATCCCTTATTGTCGGGTTTTCCGTGTGTGTGTGTGTGTGTGTGTGTGTGTGTGTGTGTGTGTATGTGTGTGTGTGTGTGTGTGTGTGTGTGTGTGTGTGTGTGTGTGTGTGTGTGTGTGTGTCTGCAACGCGAGGTTCCACAGCACAAACCAGCAAACCGATTTCGAAGAAACTTGGCGAACATGTGCCATATGGGGTGGGAGTGTGCGGGTTTGAGTTTCGTTGCTAAGCAACCACCCGTTGCTATACAGTGGCCGAAAAACCGCGTTCACTATTTTCAATACTTGTCCTACAGTTTTGAATGTGGAGAAACGAGACTTCGGAATTAAACACTTCGAGATATTTAGAAAATTTTACTTGAGCCGATTTTTGATTTAGATTTTATTTTTCAAATGGTAGTCCTTCAAAAATCGGGTGTCTATTTACCATCATTTTTTATGAGGAGTACCAGTTGGCAAAATACGCAATAGGAAAAATCTTGCCAGGCAGAGGAACAATTGTATGTGAACCAATACGTCTTGGCAATGAATCTTCGTCAGTGGATCGGTCAGAATGAAAAGCATCGTATGCAGCGCTTCGATCCCAGCGGATCCCTCGTCGCCTACCGGCTTGTATGTCTGTTTGTTTGTAATGGACAGCTCTGGAGGCCAGAGGAGTCAACCGATTTCGATGAAACTTGACAGGTAGGTTCATACCAGGATCTAGTTATATGGTTTTGAGCACCGTTGCTATGGACACCACCGTTGCCTAGCAACAGGAGTTTGAAATTTTTGAAAAATCATAAAAAATTAATTTTTTCGAAAATCAAAAATCAGCTTTGAGGCTTTTATGCGCACTATAATCAACCTCTTGTCAAAAAATTTCAGCCCGATCCATCAAAAACTGTATGACGTATGCAATTATGTAGAGACCACCCATGTCACCTACCAGGCTTGTCTGTTTGTTTGTATGTAATGGAAAGCTCTGGAGGCCAGAGGATGCAACTGATTTTGATGAAACTTGACTGGTAGGTTCATACCAGGATCTAGTTGTATGCTTTTGAGCACTGTTGCAATGGACGCCACTGTTGCCGAGCAACGGGACTTTTAAATTTTTGAAAGAAATCCGAAAAAAAAAATCGAAAATCAAAAATCGGCTTTCACACTTTTATGCGCACTATAATCGACCTCTTTGTCAAAAATTTTCAGCCTGATCCGTCAAAAACTATGACTAGTATGCAATTATGTAGTGACCACCCATGTCGCCTCCCGGCTTGTCTTTTCTTATGTTTAGTTCTGCTCTACTGTGCAGGATTGCTGTTAATGAGAACATCCTATGTCAGGTCAGGTTAGATCTGTGACCTGCTCCAGGTACCATGTAAACCTGTACTAACCTGTTCCATAGTCGGGTTGTCGGCGACTAAACCGTCTCCCCCACCAGGTTTTCTGGTGAGGAGGGTGTTTGGATATGGACACCCAGCAGGATTAAAAACAAAACCTGTCAAAGGGCGGAGGAGCTCCTTGTGAGCCAACGGCCATCCTGATCTAGTGCCCAACTGTGTCTGCGGACGTCCTCCTGCAGTTGGGTTATTTTTTATTAGGAGGTTGGTGGCAGGATTTGCACTCCAGCCACCGTAAAACCCTTCATTCCACAAAACACAAAAACGCAAAAAAATCTGAAAACCCGCTCCGTGGGAGTACCTCCTGTGCAGCTTCCCTTCGCAGGGCAGCTCACTGGATGACGGGATTGGGGCAAAGCCTTCGGGACCCCCACTCTTTGATGATAGGAGGGAAACCACGGGGTAACATCCCTGGGTCAGATTGTGGGAGAGTGTGTCAGAGTGGTGCTGAGGTGTCGTCCACCACACGGCGGTCTCCTTGGGTTAACCTGAGGCGGTCCCTTCGGGTGGGTGCCTGGAATGTCCTATCCCAAAGAGAGGATGATCACCTGTCCAAACGCTTGAGCTCAGATGATAACAGAGACATCGGTATTGCAGCACTCTCTGAGGTTCGGAGACCGGATAATGGCGAGGTCGTGGCGGGTGGTTCCACCTACTATTGGTCTGGCCACTGATGGTTACCATACCCAAGGAGTTGCTGAAGCTGTGTCCAATAAGCTGACCCCAATGATAATTGAGGTAACACCGGTCAACGAGCGTATTATGAGATTAAGGATTCTCACTCCTTCGGTGTCATTTTCCCGGTCTCTGTTTATGCTCTGACTGAGGCGAGTGATCTCACCGTGAAGGATGCATTCTACGCCACGCTCGAGTCTGTGGTTGATCAGTGCCCCAGACGAGATACACTTCTAGTCTTGGGGGATTTCAATGCATCGACTGGAACTGATAGGGATGGTTATGAGATGTGTGTTGGTCCCCATGGGTCAGGAACTATGAAGCAGAAAGCACTAAGTTCCTTGACTTTGCAAGAAGTCATGGACTTAGGGTGGCTGGTTCATGGTTTCAGCGCCCACAAGCTCATCGCTGGACTTGGTATTCCAACGCTGGCAGTGTGGCGAAGGAGATTGACCATGTCCTCGTTGACGGTCGTTGAAGGATGATCCAGAACTGCAGGGTCTACCGGAGTGCTCAGTTCCTCAATACTGACCACAGGCTTGTTGTAGCAACTCTAAAGCTGCACCTTAAATCCTGGAGAATGGTACCATCCCAGCTTAGGCTGGATGTTGGCAAGCTCAAGGATGAGAGAGTACCTGAGGAGTTTGCGAACAGGCTGAGTGGACATTTGGGGTGTCTGGGTGCTTTGGGAGTTCCTGAAGAGTTGTGGAGCGCCTTCAAGACCACCGTCCTTGATGTTGCTGGTGGATGTCTTGGAACTCACCGCAGGGCAAAGAAGAGTTTTGTCTCTCAAGGGACACTGGATACCATTGACCAGAGTCGCAGGACCAGGCTGAATGGCAGAGCTGAGCTGTTCAGGGAGCTGAGGCGTAAAACTGTACGTGCACTGAGGGTGGACAAGGAGGTCTATGTGCGAGGAATCTGTGAGGGGTAGAGCATCACCTGTGGACAGGTGATTCTCGTTCCACTTACAGGGGAATTCGCGCATTGCGTTCATCCAAGCCCATCGCTCGGAGCACTGCAGTTAGAGCAGAGAGTGGTCGGCTCTTGACAGAGGAGACCGAAGTGAAGGCCCGCTGGGCCGGTTACTTTGAGCGGTTGTTCCAGGCTGATCCCCCAGCTGTCGAGTTGCATGTCAAGGGTGTTACAATCCCTGTTGCTGACCCTCCAATCAACTGTGGTCCACCTTCGCTTGTGGAAACACGGGCTGCGGTGAACCAGGTGAAATGGGGTAAAGCTCCAGGGATCTGTGGCATCCATGCTGAACTTCTCAAGGCTGGTGGAAATGCTGCACTCGTGTCGTTGCATGCAGTTCTGTGCTCTGCCTGAAACACAGGCATCATCCCAACTGACTGGAAGAGGGGCCTCGTTGTCCCTCTCTGGAAAGGGAAGGGTGATCACCAAGACTGAAACAACTACGGAGGGGTGACGCTGCTCTCAGTGCCGGGCAAGGTATTTGCTCGGATAATTCTTGATAGGGTTCGCCACCATCTGCTTGAGCACCAGTGTCCAGAGCAGTCAGGCTTTACACCAAAGAGGTCAACAATTGACCGTACCCTTGCTCTTCGTGTCCTCACCGAACGCAGATGAGAGTTTTGGCAGGGGCTGCTTGCAGCTGATGTTGATCTCTGTAAAGCGTTCGATTCAGTGAATCGGGATGTCCTCTGGAGGATTCTTGGTCTTCGTGGGGTGCCACCAAAACTGATCGATCTGATGTCTGAACTATACTCTGGTACTGAGAGTGCTGTGAGATGTGGTGGTACCATCTCTGACTTATTTCCAGTTGTTACTGGAGTTCATCAGGGGTGTGTACTGGCCCCCACACTTTTCAGCACTTGTATGGACTGGATTTTAGGGAGGATGTCGGAGAGATCAAGCTGTGGTGCATCGTTTGGGACTGTCAAGATCTCTGACCTTGATTTCGCAGATGATGCAGTCATCTTTGCAGAGACTTTAGATATCCTTTGGGGGCCCTCGAGGTGCTGAATGAGGAGTCGAAGCTGTTGGGATTACGGGTTTCTTGGGTCAAAACTAAGATCCAGGCTTTCAATGACATCTTGGATGCTGCTGTCCTGTCTGTGTCCGAGTCCGTGTCGAGATCTGGACTGTCTGTGCTGCTGTGCATGTCATGGTGAATCGTTTTTTTCAGCAAAACCTCGTCCATTGAGAAGGTAAATTCTCATGTATTTTACCTCCGCCACCAAAGGTGAAGGAGGTGATGTATTCACCCCCTCTGTTTGTTAAGATTTCATAAGTATGTTGTTGACTTCCGTTGTTTGTGTGTGTGTGTGTGTGTGTGTGTGTGTGTGTGTGTGTGTGTGTGTGTGTGTGTGTGTGTGTGTGTGTGTGTGTGTGTGTGTTTGTTTGTGTGTGTGTTTGTGTGTTTGTTTGTAGGCACAATAACTCGAGAACAGAAGAAGCTACCAATGTCAAATTACACCACGTGATTCAGGAAGGTGTTGGCGAGCGCTGATTAGATTTTGGTCAAAATCGGTCAAAGGTCAAAGTCACAGTGAGGTCAAACATTCAAAACATTCGATTTTTGATGGTTTGGTGCAGAATCATCGTAGAAACTTCTGGTTTGCGTCACTACCTTCTCTCGAGAGACAGGTTTTATTAGACAAGGTCAGTGGTCAAGTTGATCATTTCGTAAGTACCAGTCTATGGCTTCTTCTTTGTTTGTTTGTTTGTCTGTCTCTGTGCAGGATATCTCAAAAAGTTGCAGACGGATCCGGATGAAATTTTGTGGACAGGTTGGGTATGTGATAAAGATGAACTGATGCGATTTTGGTGAAGATCTGGATCCGGATCCGACTACTAGAATTTTAAAAGTGATTCTTCATCATTGAGAGATAGGGCCACAAACGACATATAACACTATATCTAAAAATGTTCTGGAGGATTCGGACGAAACTTGGTGGATGAGTTGCTTCGGTGACTAGAACAAGGCAATTCAATTTTAGTTCAGGTCTGAATCCAGATCCGGCCTATCAGTGGAATACAAAACGTAAACTAATCAGCTTGGCGGAGCTATGCGCTCTACCGAGTACCCTTCTCGTGGTTTTTGTATTCATCTGAGGGTAATAATGGAGCTTTTGCAGAAATTAGATGCAGGACAAGGACATTAGGAGATGTAATTGTACTTTTACTTGAATTGCCTGGACATTAACAAGCAAGTCCAATGGAATGGTGCAAAGGTAGCTCACGTACCTTGAAGCTGTCTAGCCTGGGTTCGATTCCTGATCTGACTCTGAACCGTCATAGTTGTACATCCCAAATTGTGCTGTTCCTAAGACGGATGTTAAGCTGGACAGTTATCTGGCATCAAGAACAAATTCCCACCTGAAACGACATGCATCAGCTAACTGGTTGCATCTCCCCATAAATGATCCCACCTGCAGGTTAACTCATGACTGACTCCTGACACAATATTTATTTGGACAACAAAGAATGAATTTGGCAAGTTGTACGAATAAACGTGGTACGTGCATCACCTGAACGCCAAATTGCAAGTTTATCTGCATTTTACATCCGCCAGATATGCCTGGTGTTGGCTTAATGGTTCGGGGGTGGTTGGCTTTGGATCCTTTTGTCCTGAGTTCAAATCCTGCTCAGATGTTGAATTAATACCAGGTGGGGTTGACTCTGCCTGTCACCCTTTCGAGGTCGGCAAAATGAGTGCCAGCATGCTGGTATCCTGTGCCGGAGTGGCGACCCGTCCAGGATTGTACCTAATAGCCAAGGAGACTGCTTAAGCAGCACCAACGCTCTACACAGAGTGTGGTCCCAATCTTCTCCTCCAATCTACCAACATACTCCTGAAAATCTTATGCAAAGACATTCAGACAACTGTTTTATCATCGATTTACTCGAAAGTTGAGTGTTCTTAATGAAAAACAAAGAAAAACCCACCACGGTCCAAACTCTTAATTCTTTTATCATCTAACTCGTGACCTCAGATTGGACTTGCCACTGCTGCTGGTTCTGATTGATATCAAAGTCAAATATTGTTCCATCCGTTTTATCAAATGTTTACATTGGACCTTCGGCGGAGGCTGCACAAGGCCTCACCTATTTGCTTCTCCAGATTTAATCGAAGGCCTGTGGTTCAAGCACAAAGAGACTCACTTTCTGAAGGAAGAACAAGATTTTCCATCTCTCTTTGCCTGACTTGGAAATCCATCCGAGAGAGTTCAATTCGTTTTGTACCATCCAGTCGCCATGCCGGCCAAAACCAAGCTGGGTCTGACAACTGTTATAAAATCAACAATGTTGGCAGATTAGTCAGTTTGGATCGACTTGTAAGGAAAAACTGAGAAGTCATAAGTAGACCTTGTAGGTCGACATGCAGACACATATATATATATATATATATATATATATATATATATATATATATATATATATATATATATATATATATATATATACATATATATATATATATATATATATATATATATATATATATATATATATATATATATATATATATATTTCCAGCAATGTGTGTGTGTGTGTGTGTGTGTGTGTGTGTGTGTGTGTGTGTGTGTGTGTGTGTGTGTCTGTGACCGCTGTTTCTCGACAACCTCTGGTCCGATCCAATTGAAACTTGCCAGGTATATTACTGGGGACCTGAGGATGTGCCTTTTCAAGGTTTGATATTAATCGGACAAGTGCTTCCCAAGTTATGGCCATTTATTTTCCAACCAATGACAAGACACGTTGCTGCGTAGGCATGGCCGATGGGGAAGAGAACCTCAGCCCCGTTCCTCATTATGGGTTACAACGTACGGACTTCCGGAGAGTGATTCCGCCGCCTGAGGCGTTGTAGTAATGCCGTAGTCGCCCGGCTTGTGAGTGTGCTGAGTACGTAATAAAGGAGAGCTGTGGGCAAAGTACGCCCGCGCTCGCGCTTGTGCAACACAGCCCGGCTCGACTGTTCCCCCGCTCGTGTCTGCCTGCTAAGCATCTTCTACACGACACTACAGTTGGCTGACGAGGATCTTCGGATCGGCGTGTGCAGGGCGGCAGCGAATAACCCGTGCGGTTCCAGACTACGGAGCCAAGGGTCTCGCCAGCACGAGCATGGCAGAAGGTCGGGGCACGGCGCACGGGCACGTGCCCGTTTTCGGGGGAGATGACTTCGAGTTGTTTTCTGAACAATTGGGTTGCTACTTCCGCGCGAATGATGTAGATGATGAAGAGAAACGCAAGTCGATCTTGCTCGCCTCGCTATCAACGGAGCACTACCGGCTGCTGAGTGATTTGGTGGCTCAAAATAAGCCCAGTGATGACGGGCTATCGTTTCAGGACATCGTAGCGAAAATGAAGACCCACTTGGCGCCAGAGAAGTCGTTGCAGCTCGCGCGGTTCCAGTTCGATCACCTCGCGAAGGGTGGCGAGGAGCGCGTTGCAGACTTCGTAGCACGGGTGAAGCATTCGGCCGTGCCTTGCAAGTTCACGGCAGAGGAGCGTCCGGCACGACTCAGAGATCGTTTTATTTCTGGTCTGCGAGACGCGAAGATGGTAGCAGCCATCCTGCGGTTGACCGTCGTCACATTCGACTCGGCGGTCGGGACTGCTTCGTCTGTCGAGCAGACGCTCACGGATGTCCGCACCATCGCTGGCCAGGACGTAATGAGTAGCTCCAGCTGGGGCATGTCGGCTGGTCCCGAGGTCCACGCGGTGACCCAGATGCCGCAGGTCGCACATCCCGGAGTTCACGCAATGACCCAGGCGCCACAGGTCGCGCAGCCCGGGGTCCGCGCGATGACTCAGGTGCCGCAGGTCGCACGCGCGTCTGGCGGTGCGGGATGAGGGCGCGCACCGCAGCATGGTCGCACCGGGAGCGAGGTGGATTTCCAGGGGTGCTGGGGGTGTGGTGGTCCGCACCTGCGACGAATGTGCCCGTATAAGAACACCGTGTGTTTGCATTGTCACAAGGTGGGACATTTGAAGCGTGTGTGTCGGATGGCGGGGGCCTCCGTTGGGGTCTTGGATGACGAGGTGCGGGAGGACCCCAGTGACCTGGAGATCGGCCTGCAGCCGGGGCATGGCGATGCCGGCGGGCCGGAGCAGGAGATGCAACCACGGTTGAGTGTTTTCCATTGGTCCGGAGATGACAACGCTGTTCATGGTGGAGGTCGAAGTGAATGGCGAGCCGACCGTGTTTTGCGTGGACACCGGGGCTGCAGTGTCGGTCATGGGTGAGCAGGCGACTCGTGGTCTTCGCGGTGTTCGCCTAGTCGGGACAGCCTTGTCGCTGTACACGTACACCGGTGAAGCGATTGCACCGCTTGCGAGGGCCGATGTCTCAGTGCGCTACCGAGGTCGACGCGCCCGGCTCTCGGTGTTCGTGGTGCGAGGGGAGGGGCCCGCCCTTTTGGGTCGGGACTGGCTGGTGCACCTCGGGCTGGATCTCCAGTTCGTACCTCCACGTGTGCCGGTGCTCTCTTCGATGCTTTCGTTGAGTACCGAGGGCGAGGTTCTGGCGGCAGGAGCCGCGTCGATGCAACGGGAGTGGCCGTTCATTGCTGCCTGCAACGGTGGTGTGCGGTGCGGAAGCAGCAGGGGCCGTGCCAGCTCTCGCGATGAGCTCTCGCGCGTCGGCTGCGTTCATGGTGCGGGTTGCGCCGGTGTTGTTCGGGCACCTTCAACGGGTTGCGGTGAGCCCGTGGCGTTAAAGGAAGTCGCGAGTCACAACATCGAGTCAACAACCAAGAGACGGACTCGTGATGTGGGTTATGGGTTGCTGTTCATTGCATATTTGTTTTTCCTTGCTCTAGTGATGCAGTTTAACGTTGTTGAAATAAATGCCAGCAGGTCCTGTGTGAGAGTGGGTTTGGCGGAGATCAATCGATGGGTTTTGCAGTATGGTCAATGTGATGTTGTGGCTTTGGGAGCGGTGGTGGCGAATAAAAAGGTTGGGTTGGCCTTCCATTGCCCCGGGCCGCGGGTAGTTGCTTTGTCATGTGCAGGGATTTTGCCGAAAGAACGCGCTGTACGGGAAAATGAATTTGCAATGGTTCCAGCGGTATTCCTATTGATTTATGACGAGCCTATGGTTGAAGTGTGGTTTAAATGGAATTGCTACCGTCTAACTGCCGTGTGGGTCTCGGAGATCGACTCGGAGCCAGGACTGGTGCGCTGGTCGGCGTTACCCCCACCTCTGTTTGCGGCAAGGTCAGACGTGCCTGGCGCCGGGGGCGCAGCTCTCTGTGTTCGCTCAAGGCCGTTTAGACGGGCGTTGGCATCTCAACTGATTGTGGTGCGTGGGTTGGTATGGAGCATTGGTTGCGTCCAGCCAGCAGCGCTGTTCAGCGCCCCCATCCAAGATCAATCGAGTCTGGCGCTGGCGCCACGACTTCCAGACAGCGGGCTTCCGGCCTCGGAATGTTTATCTGCTTCAGGTCTGCCTGGGGGAGATGTGCCGCCTTGTGGGCCGGAGGCGTTTGATGGTGCCGGTGGAGGTTTGCTCGAGAGATCGCCGCGGCCTCGCCGAAGGCCATGTAAGCATGAGCCGCCTGGGGGCGTTTCCGCTGTGTAGTGCTGCTGTGCTTCTCGCCTTGCTGCTTCATATCGGTAACGCGGTCAGAGTTTGGTAGGTGCTGTGTGCACCTCTGTCTTCGGAACCTGGCCGTGGCAGCTCCACTAGCTCGCTTCCACACGTTATATGATGTGATGTGCTTTTATACTTCACTGTTTTCTTTTTTGTACCTTGTCTACTGTTATACCGTAGTACTTCGTGCTGTTTATGCTTATTATGATGGTGATCATTTAATAATCATAGTTTTAGGAGGGAGGAGTGTGGTATAGCCTGCGGGCATGCAGGGCGGGGCATGATGATGGGAGGAGTGGTCGTCGTGATCATCGTGTCTGCCAGGAATATAAGGAGTGCGCGCCGCCTGAGGCGTTGTAGTGATGCCGTAGTCGCCCGGCTTGTGAGTGTGCTGAGTACGTAATAAAGGAGAGCTGCGGGCAAAGTACGCCCGCACTCGCGCTGGTGCAACACAGCCCGGCTCGACTGTTCCCCCGCTCGTGTCTGCCTGCTAAGCATCTTCTACACGACACTACATGTGTGACCGCTGTTTCTCGACAACCGCTGGTCTGATCTAATTGAAACTTGCCAGATATATTTCTGGGGACCTGAATATGTGCCTTTTCAAGGTTTGATATTAATCGGACAAGTGGTTCCCAAGTTATGGCCATTTATTTACCAAACCAATGACAGGACACAGTGCTATGACGTCACAATTGACGTCAGAATTCTTTTTTTTTTAGATACTCGTGGAGGATCTCGAAGTCTTACTCACGTTGTTGTTCTTGTGGACTTTTTTGTTTCACAGCCTACAGTTTTCAACGAAACTTCATGAAACTTGGCAGATATATGTAAAAATTCCCTGCGCAGACAGTGACGATCTCCGATTTTGAAAATTCCTCTTAGAAAAAAAAGTTATGACGTCAAAATATCTCCGCTAATGGAAATCGCCTAAAAATTATCTCAAACTAGGCAAGCTTTTGAATTCTGTTTGCGGGAGTCGATCAGGGCATTAGCAGAGATGAATTACCGCACATATGATACATCACTATGACGTCATATCAATTTTTATGACGTCATTCCTATTTTTTGGCTTTTTGTTTTTTGTTTCATTTGTTTCACAGCCTACAGTTTTCATCGAAACTTCCTGAAACTTGGCATATATATGTAAAAATACCCTGCGCAGACAGTAACCATCTCGGATTTTGAAAATTCCTCTGAGAAAAAAAGTTATGACATCAAAATATCTCCGCTAATGGAAATCACCTAAAAAAATATCTCTGAAACTAGGCAAGCTTTTTGAATTCTGTTTGCGGGAATCGAACAGGGCATTAGCAGAGAGGAATTACCGCACGTATATGATACATCACTATGACGTCATATCAATATTTATGACGTCATTCCAATTTTTGACATTTTTTGTTTCACAACCCAGAGTTTTCATCGGATCTTCGTGAAACTTGCCATGTATATGCAGAAAGCCCACGCGCAGGCAGTAACCATCTCCGATTTTGGAAATTTTTCCGAGAAAAAAAGTTGACGTCATAATATCGCTTCTAATGGAAATCGCCTATACCACTATCTCCGAAACTCGGCAAGCTGTTTGAATTTTGTTTGCGGGAATCAAGTCGGGCATTAGCACAGATAATTTATCGCAAACCTGATACATCACAATGACGTCATATTCGTTTTTATGACGTCATCATTAAGAGTACGAGGATCTTAGCTCATTTGAGGTTGTTTTTTTTTTTTGTTCTTTTTGCACGTACGGGCCCGTACACGTAAATAAAATGCCAGGTATAGATAATAATTTGTTTGGCTTGATGGTTGTTGTTGTTTTACGAGCTTCGAGCCGCCAGAGGGCGGTACGGCCAGTTCCAGACCGTGGTTGGATTTCATTTGAGAAATGAAATGATTTGAGAAATGAAATCCCATTCTCTCGGTACTCGAGTACCCTCGAAGACCCTCTCGGGGAGCTTATTTTGTCCCGCGTTCAGCCATCAGTCACGGCGTGCGGTGCAGGCCGAAAGTTAAACAAAAGGATTTCGCGTTTGCTTTTTAATCGTCAAAGACTTCATTTTGTGCCTCACAACGTTTATAACACGTAAGTTCGGCGATAAACGCTCCTGAAGTGACGTCGTAACAGTTGTAATCCCACTTTTGACTCTTGTAATAGTACGACACAATGGAGCGCAAACAATGGGTCTTTCATCATGTCGAACCCTTTGCAGCGATGACGTCGACACGCGCGTCACGTGATGACGTCGACACGCTCGCCACGTGATGACGTCATCACGTAGGCGAAGTTTGCCGGTGGAAGAGAGAAAGTTTGGATTCCGACGCCGGAGAACGTGGGTCCAGCGAGTGTCCTTTACCAAGCGGAGGTTTTCCAACCAACGAGTGGAAATGGATTCGTTTGGTTTGGTTGTGTAACAAGAGCAGGTGTTCGGGCTTCGGTCGGGAAGGCTCGTCCTTCGGACAGGTACTGGTACCGCAACAATTACTGTGCTTTTAATTGCTGCGAACGGTTTAGTAAGTGGAGCGAGGAATTTGTAAGAAGGACGTCGACGAGTGAAGACGGTACGAGTTGCTGGAGGATCGAACAGGTGAGTTGAGTTGGTCGTTGGTAGTTGGTAGTTGAGAGTTGGTAATTGGAGGTAATCTCGGGATTGGAGTGGGGTGGAAGTTGTGGTGGGGATCTAGGAGCGAAATGATTGTTACAAACTGCTGTTGACGATGAAGTTGTGGTGTGTGGTTGCCAAAAGACACGAGGAGAGACATGTAATGACGCGAACATGGAGTGAATCATCGGACAAGCGTTTGCCAAGTTGTTTGTGACACTTTTCCCATTGATCATTCATCGGCTTTTCCTTTACACAAGTCTTTCCTTCCCCTATTGCACGACCGCTCGTGTCGGTTTTGGGTGTTTGTGCGTAATTTGGCAAGAAGCCGTCGTGCGTTCAATCGTGTGACGACCACTGTCTTCCGAAGCCCAGGATTCCAGAAAAAAGCAGCAGCGACTTGATGACTAGTTCTTGTGATGTTGCATTGTGACTTGTTAAAAACAATTAAAAAAAAAAACGAAGAAGAAGATGAAGAGAACAATGGAAGTGAAAAACAATTGCATTGTCTTTGAAGATCTTGGACACGTTGTGCATGTCGGTTCAAGTTGTTTTCTGCCTGTGGGGTTTGGGTTGTTGTTGTTGTTGTTGTTGTTGTTAAGTCGTTTTGAGAAAGGGAGAACATTTTCTCCCAAAGCAGTTCCTACCCTCTTAACTTTCACCCCTGCTCAGGTACACACCCACAACTATAATTACCTATCACTAGCCTGGTGTTGGCTCAGTGGTTAGGGTGGCAGCTTGGGATCCTCGGGTCCTGAGTTCAATCCCCGTCGGCTGCTGAATTAATACACCAGGGGGTTGACTCGGCCTGTCATCCTTCCGAGGTCGGCGAAATGAGTACCAGTTTCAGTGTGTGTACTGGTAGAGGGGCAATGCATCATTGACACAGTCACGCTTCAAGAAATGATAGCTACCCTGGCAGCTAAGCTGCCATATGACCACCACCACCTCCCACCGAAGGTGCATAGAAGCTATGTTATCACGTCTGTCCGCCCGTCCGTGAACACAATATCTCAAAAAGTTGTGGACAGATTTGGACGAACTTTTGTGGAGAGCTCAGGTAATGTGACAAGGACGATATGATTCGATTTTGGTGAAGATCTGGATCCAAATCCTGATCCGAGAATTTTAAAAGTGATTTTTCACCATTGAGAAAATGGTGACTAGGAATGATGGGGACGAGACGAGGAATGATGGGGACGAGACGAGGGATGATAAGGGACGAGACAAGGGATGATGGGGACGAGACGAGGAATGATGGGGACGAGACGAGGGATGATTGGGACGAGACGAGGGATGATGGGGACGAGACGAGGGATGATTGGGATGAGACGAGGAATGATGGGGTCGAGACGAGGAATGATAGGGACGAGACGAGGGATGATAAGGGACGAGACGAGGAATGATGGGGACGAGATGAGGAATGATGGGGACGAGACGAGGAATGATAAGGATGAGACGAAGAATGATAGGGACAAGACGAGGAATGATAGGGACGAGACGAGGAATGATAAGGGCCAAAATCGGCACAAAGCAGGATATCTCAAAAAGTTACGGACGGGTTTGGACAAAACTTTGTGGATGAGTTGGTTCGGTGGTGATGAGAACAAGCCGTTTCGATTTTGGTTCAGGTCCGAATTGGGTCCCATCAGTGGGATGCAAAACGTAAACTAATCAGCTTGGTGGAGGTATGTGCTCGATCGAGTGCCCTTCTAGTTTTCCGATGTATCAATGATATGGTCCGATCAAGTGGTTTCAAAAATCTTTTCCCAGTTTTTTTTTTTTCCAATTCCCAGCTTTCCCAGCTTTCTCATCTCTGGCATTCCCTGAGATATTAATTATCGATTAAAATCAAGCTAAACCACTCATCTGTTTAATTTTCATCACCATTATATTCCACATTGTATATGTTTCACGGGTGATGTGTGAGACATGTTTCTTTTCTCCGTTTTATAGACACTTGCACTGATTTGTCCAAACATTTTCAGAATGCAGCGACGAGTTGTTTGTGTTGCCTCTGCCCAGTTCGTTGATATTGTGCTTGTGTATTCAGTTATGACTTTGTCTACAATTTAACAACTTGATGGCCTTGTCTTGTTTTATTCCTTTATGAGCAAATACGACCATTCACTTCACTGATGGGAATATAATGGGGTGGAGAAGAAAAAAGGAAGGGGAAGGATAGAGGAGGGAGTGTGAAGGGGGGAGGGAGGAGGGACCAGGAGGTGGGAGAAAGAGAGGGAGACCAAGGAGGGGTGGGGGAGCTAGGAGAGGTAAGGAATGGGGAAAGAGTGAAGAAGGTGGGGGGGGGGAGTGACACCTCACCAAACATCACTATAACTCTGAGAGTGGGGGGTTGGAGCGAGGAGGATTAGGCAGATAGGAGGAGTGGAAGTGGGGTGGGGAGGGGTTTAGGAGGAGGTAAGTGTGATGGGAGAGGTTCTCAACTTGCGTTTGGTATTGGGACTTGTGGAGAAGTGGGGGGGAATACAGGATTGAACAAAATGGGGTATGTTAATACAGCATGTGGAGACTGCTGGGAGATGTCCATATGGCGTGGAGAGGGGAGGGGGTTTGGGAGAAGGGAAGCAGCATGAGGGCAAGGTAAGGTAAGGCAGAGTGAGGGGAAGAGAGTGTGGTGGGAAGGGAAGGGAAGAGAATATAACATGAGGGGAAGGAGGGAAGGTCATCTGCCATCTGCTTGGAAATGAGGAACCATTACTGTCCTGCGTATAAAAAAAAAAGGGTGCAAAAACAGATCCCTGCAACTACAGACCAATCGGCCTTCTCCCAATCATCAGCAAGGTTATGGAATCAATCATCGCTTCAGACATTAAATCCTTCCTCTTCTCCAATGATTTGATTTCCGATCATCAATTTGGTTTCAGACCAGGTTACTCTCCCCTGGATATGCTGCTTCTGTTCTCCTAACAATGGATGGAGATCCTCAATGCTGGACATGAAATCAGAGCCGTATCCCGAGACATATCACGTGCTTTTGACATGGTCTGGCAGCCTGTCCTGCTTACCAAACTCTCTTCCTATGGTTTCCAAGGCCATCTCCACTCATGCTGATCGTTATCCAGTATTCAGTGATGGTGTGAATATTGTAGAATGCTGAACAAGTGGCTTCAGCACTAAAGGAAGCACTCCAATGAAACAGTTGATGAGGAATGACTGGCTTGGCAAGTGATTATCGATCGCCGATCTGTCATATTTAAACACCTCCCGGAG
This sequence comes from Eptatretus burgeri, assembly GCF_056783735.1. Lineage (NCBI taxonomy): Eukaryota > Metazoa > Chordata > Myxini > Myxiniformes > Myxinidae > Eptatretus > Eptatretus burgeri. Next base: position 61,194,352 of record NC_140974.1, read on the forward strand.
ACGCCGAAATATGAAACTATGTCCGAATTGGACAAATGAACACTTTTTGTTTTTTCAGCAGTCAAAACTGCTTTGAAGTTCAAATCTGGAATTTAACTTTTGTAATTTGGCTTAGTTTAAGAGATTCTTGAGGCTATAGCATGTGCGGAAATTAAATAAACCCATGGACGTCTCTGGGTGTTTTGAAGCATTGCAATGTATCCAGCGATTTGTAGGTATGATGATCAGGCATTCGATGATATGAATGAGGAAAGTGGAAAAATAAATAGAACTTTATATCATTGCAGCCTGTTCAAAGTGAAGGCATTGTTGAGTGGGCCAAAAAAAAAAGTGGCAGCTTAAGACTCTTGCGAGCTGACAGTGACAGGGGCCTGACCAAGATGGCACACCACCATCTCAGTAAGGCTTATTTTGCTTTTTCTTGATGAGCACCACATAATTTAAACACCCCTTGAGAAGATCATTCAACCCAAACAGCTAATTTTGATTCATTCACTTGAAGTTCCCTTTGTGTGCGTGCAAAGTTTGGGGCCGCAAGGTTTTATGGTTTTGGAGTTATGGAGGAGACTGATGGACTGACTGACAGACAGACACACACTGACATTTATTATTATTATAGACTAGCAAAGTGCAAAGGTACCTGGCGTTGCCGGGCAACGCCGGGTCTTATAACGGCCTGAGTTATAAACACACTAATTTTCCCGATTGCCCTAGATTATCACGACTTAATTAACCAAGATATTTACCTCCACCACCGAAGGAGAAGGAGCTTATGTTTTAACACCTCTCCGTCTGTCTGTCTGTCTGCGTGTCTGTCTGTTTGTGTGCAGGATATCTCAAAAGGTTGTCGACGGATTTGGATGAAACTTGATGGACAGGTTGGGTGTGTTACCCCGATTAATTGGTTTGATTTTGGTGAAGATCCGAATCCGGATCTGGATACGAGAATTATTTAATTTCAAAGTGATTCTTCACCTTTGACAGATCGGGCCAAAAACGTTATACAGCATGATATTTCAAAAATGTATTTGGCCCGCTATGTTCCCATAGATCAGGCATTACGTGGCGGAGGTATGCGCTGTTCCGAGTGCTCTTTTAGTTGAAATTTGTGTTGTTGTCAAACAATCAAAATGCACTCTCTATACACGTATATAGGTACATGGATCAAAAATGATTGTTTTATCTCTGAAAAAAATCTCTTGTTTCCACAAACTCTTCGTTCACCCTTGAGATGATCATTAGATCATTAGATGAGCAGTAAAATATTTACACTGTGTTCTATTTTCAGTTTTTGAATAATAATTATTGATTTGCTCATTTGGGAGGTCACGTGATTCCTTCTTCGCCGAACTTACCAATCATTGTCACATCCTAATTAACACTTCTTTTTCACATCTGCTGTCATATTTGACAATGGCGGCTCACCATCTCACCAATTATATCGATAGGTATCTGGGTTGAAATTCCCCCCCCCCCCAAAAAAAAATGGGCTTTTTATCAAACATTGTATATTTGGATTTACCTTCGGAGATGTTGACAGGTGGTGGCTCGTGTGTTTTCAAGTTGTGAAGTGTGAGAAAATGACTTTAAAACACTTAATGAGGTGCATCGTGGTTAAAAAAAAAAAACCACGTGATCCTATAAATTTTTGTCGCGATTGACCTTGGGAGCTCAGAGGAGTTGAGTCACAAACAAACAAACAATGTCTTATTCACTTTTATACAGATTATTTGTGGGTTTTTTTTTTAACTTTTCCCAGCACTCCTATCTTCTTTGGCACAAAAATGATAAATTGAATTGCTTGCATTCCATGTGGCACTGTACGTACCTTGGACAATTGCACGTACCACACTGGATCGTGGTGTAAGCAGAGATCCGGGAGTGTTTTCGGTAGGGATTCTATGACTGTCTTTGTACATTTCCTCTGTCTTTTTATGCCTCTGTATTTTTGTATGTTTCTCTTTTTCTTTCTTTCGTCTGTCTCTCTTTCTTTCAGTTTGTGTGCTGTCTTGGTTTGGCCGGGGAAGTTCTGACCCAAGTCTTTAATGAACTGGCTGACCAAGTCTAACATTTAAATGAAGGTGATTTGTCATTTGTTCAGGGGGTCAGCGATAACTCACCGAGTCTTTGTTTTTGGACACCGAGTGAGATTTTTAATTTCCACAAACAACCAGCGCTGGCAGATGGGTCCACGGCTTAACGTCCTTACGATGGATGGCACACACATTGCTGTCTTGCCTTGCATATTAAACACCAGGATGTTAGCTTATAGCTGGGTTGAGATTGAAATCCAGGCCAGACAGCTCATAGGTGAGTGTGCATTCCCTCGAGGTTGTCCTGACAGCCCGACGGTGTTAACCTCCATGCTGTTTGAACTGTTCAAAAACTGGGTTGGTGAATAAGATACAGTATTCAGATAAGTAATAACTTTCTGTAAGTCATGTGAGTTTACTGACTCAACCGGTAAGGCATGTTTTTACGAATCTCGCAACGCCGCTGTGACAAAGTTCCCTCTCTCTTTTCCATTCCATTTCCCTTTAAGCTTCCCAAAAAGTAATTCCAACCCCACCCTTCCCCTCCCCTCCATCCCACCCCACCCTCCCCCACCTTTCCATCCCACTCCACCTTTCTCCACTCCTCTACACCCCCCTCTTACGCACTCAATGGCGCCTTTGGCTTTCTTTGGATCTTGACTAAACTTCTCAATAGCAAGAGTTATAATCCACCGCAATCATCGTTGATAATCTTCTGGTCGATGTTTGGGTCCTTTGTTTTGGTCGAGACACAATGCTTCATTTCACTTGCTCCTTTGTCCTTGTGGTCACATTTTTTTTTTTTGTGGAGATTCTGTCTTTTAATAGATTTATGTCAGAATAATGAGGCATCCTTTAACCCTATTCAGGCTGGGAGGGGTGGGGGGACCTAATGCATCTTTATGATTTTTTTTTTCCTTTGAAATCTTGTGCATCCTTTGATACCAGATTTATGTTAAAAAATCAAAACAAGAACTTTAAAATATGCCTAAAAATAGTACATTTGATTAATTAATAATTAGATCATTTAAAAAAAAAAACAAGACATTTTATCGCTAATTCAATTATTATTATTATTATTATTATTATTATTATTATTATTATTTAGTATACAGCCTGTGGCTGTTGGTTGCATCACTGCTAGGAGCACAGCTGTGCCACTCATGCAGTGCCCCCTGTTTCCAGTAAGATGGTATTCATTTTGCCAACCTCAGAAGGATGACAGGCTGAATCAGCCCACTAACTGCACTCAGATGGGGTTGAACTCTAAGACCCCAAGTTCAAAAGCTAGTCACCTTGACTGTTAAGCCAACAATAGGCGAATGCTAATTCAATGATATTGGCATATTGTTGAGAAGATTTTTTTTTAGCTACACACCAAATTCCATGTCAATCAGGAATTCCATCTCAAAATGACCCCCCACCCCCAACCCCACCTCCACCCCCACCCCCAGCCAAAACATACTTCAACAAGGACAAATGTGTCCAAGAGCAGCGTCCTAAAGGTTTTGTCGGCTAAACAAAAAAAACAAACAAACAAAACAAAAAAAAACAACAGCAACAACTTCCGATATTTCGTCACGTGCCTTGATTAAGCCAAAAGCGAGACCCGTCATAATGTATTTACGTATTTACGATATATAGTGTATTTACGAAATTACAATACGATAAATGGAATAATCTTTAAATAGTAACGTGAACTTTTCGAAACTGTAAAGCAAATGTCCGAATAGATTTAAAAGTTCATGATAGACGCTCTCAAAAGGCACCGTCTATGTGAGGATGTGTACATGTGCTCAGTATTTAAGGAGATCCGGATCTTGTATGTCCAAGAGATTAAGATTTTGTCTTCACAAGAAGAAGAAGAAGAAGAAGAAGAACGCCGAGCTCTCTATGAGCAGCGTCTCGCGTGAAATAGTCCTGCCTGAATAGTCTTAATACACCCACATTCATTGGTCAAGGCTCATGCAAAAGCCAGCAAGTACAACATACTCAGGATTTGAAATGTTAAAACTGCATTGCGAGGTGTTTTTTTTGTTGTTGTTGAATAGTTTGTTTTATAAATTATAATTTCATCATCGAGAGTGAACAATTTTAACCACCGAAAGTGAATTCATACTGAGCTAGTAAGTGATTGGCCAATCACTGAGTGATCCTGCTGCGTGATTGGCTGAAAGCTGCATGCTTGTTGCGATTGGACGGTTTGCTGCAATGGTTCTGTCGAGGGATTAGCCAGATGTGGTGGTGATGGCCAGCGATCAGCAAAGTACAACTTTCACATTAAACTTTGTACTTCTCACGTGATGCATGCAGTCTTTTCTTACAGGAAAACTTGAATGAAAAACTTACATTGGGTTGGTGTGTGTGTGTGTGTGTGTGTGTGTGTGTGTTTTCATCCGTGTACACCCTATCCCATGATGCGAGGAACTAGGTCCAAATCCCACTTACCATATGGATTTATCCATCGTCTCTTGATGTCTGTGTAATTAATGTAAACGTACATGAATCTCCACTGGTGGAGGCATTTGTCTTGCATGTGATTTATGTACAAGCTCCTCCATGAACCTTCGATCAATGTAAAATTGATTTAACCAAAAAGGATTATAAATGTACAAGGAGAGCATTACACACACTTGCCTGATATCGAGCGAAGTGATTGTGGACAACGAGATTATGATTGTTTTCAATCACTGGCAGTGTTGTTATATGGTTAAACATTGTCCATTAACCGTTGTATAACATTAGAGAAAAGTTATTGATTGATTGAAAATGTGGATGTCGGTGGTGCATGAACTGCAGAGGTTAATAGTTGGGATTTGATGGAGGATGTGCTTGACCTTCAGGGGACGTTACGTGATGTGTGATCCCAACCACCCAATAATGGTTGGTTCAGCAAAACAACAACGTTTTGTATTTGAAAAACAATTGTGTACATTTTCAATCCATCCTGTTCTAATTGAGCAAATAAATTATCCATCAAGCAAAAGATTTAATCATCCTCCCAACTCTCACCAGGCGGTTACAAACCATTTTGAATCCATAACCATCGTCCATAAGTTTTCCCTTTGTTCTCCATCAGATTCCCCATCAGAAGCTTTGGTTTCCCATTTCTGGCTTCAGAAATCCCATTTTTGACCAATATATAAACAAGTATAGGTACATTCAAAGGACACCGGCCCCATGCCAAAAATAAAATAAAATAAATAACATCCTCCAGCGCGTGACATTGCCGGGGCGTCTTCAGCACCCTGCGATGCCGCCTTGCAGCACATGGAGATAGAATTGGGAGGGAGCAGTGTACAATAATTAATTGATTAATTGCATAATTCATATCAATAAATAATAATATTAAAATAATTGATTTCTTAATCAATTGCTGAACAGCACACCTAAACCACCACCGTTTCATTCGAATCTGTAACATTTTGAAAATTAAGCAATTTATCGTAAAAATGAATAATTAATTGATTAAATGATTAATCAATAAATCAAAAATACGCTTTATAGCCAAATCATTCGTTCACTGGCACGTCCAAATATCAGCTTCTGAGCTCAAAAGGTGCCTGAGATATTGCCCAGATGAGAAATAAAATAAATAAGGAATGAATAAATCGATAAAAAAAATTGAGTAATCCAACAATTAATTCGTTAATTAAAAAAAAAACTCCATTATTGCCAAAGCATATCTTCCCTTTTGTCCCCAAACTTCAGCTTTCTAGCTCAAAGGTGAGATATCGCCCGGACAAACAAGAAAACAAACGGAGTAAAAACTGAGTACTCCCTTCCTTCGGTACCTGGTGATGATGTCATGCATCACCTGGATATGGAATTGGGAAGGAGCGGTGTACAAAAATAGTCATGACTTTATTGGTGCATTCAAGTGATGAAAATTCGGAAAATACCACAAACCAATGGTGTGCGTGCATCAATTTCAACCACAGAAATTTAAGTACAGTAGAATTGCTGCACCTGACATTGCCTGGAGCGACATGTGTAACTCATGGTGGCCATCTTGGAACATGTAATCACTGCTGTGACGTCGTCAATTGAGCAAGTTTTGCACCGAAGATCCGAGCTGTTTTGCATCCAAAAACATCCAATTTGAGGGATCATTGCATAAATATATAACCTACCTCGCATTGTGTACAACGCTTGATTGGTAACTGGAGTATTTGTGCCGCATTTCACTCGCTATCATTCATGAAATACTTCCACATGAATACTCCACTCATGGCCCATCGGATATCAACGCTGCTCCGCCTCCTCCTCCTCCTCCTCCTCCTCCTCCTCCTCCTCCTCCTCCTCCTCCTCCTCCTTCCCCTCTTCCTTCGTATGCAAGACACGGCTGCGGGTAGCATCATTGGCTGAGGGCATGGCTGTGCCGCTGATGCAATACCCCCATTACCAGTACACCAGTACTCATTTTGCTGACCTCAGAAGGATGACAGGCTGAGTCAACCCCACCTGGTGTTAATTCAATTGGGAAAAAAGGGTCTCAAACTCAGAACCCTAGTATCCCAAGCCAGCCACCCGAACCGCAAAGCCAACACACTGCTCCACAATGCTCGTTATGTTCTCTTGATATATTTTGATGGGGAAACCATCAAACTGCTAATTAAATAACAGATCCGAGTGGCTGTGATGGTCATCTCTGACGGTCGGTTTCAAAACAGCCGGCCCAGTAATCAGTAGAGGAGAGGTAAAAAAGCTGAAATGTGAAACGGAACAAACCTCATTCCCCAACTCCGTACTCAAACTTCACTCACGAACCCTCATTCACCACTCGTACTCCCCCCCCCTTCTCAAACATTCACATTTACATTCTCAACACCCATTGTTGTACCGCAATAAGGCCGACCTAATATTGTTGTGTATATTTCCTATTATATAGGAAATAAACAAGAGCACGTGTTGGCACAAGTTAGACATAATAAGAGTTCAACTAGCATATTTTCCAGTGTATAAATCACACTTTTTTATCAGCAAAAAAAGATAAAAGTTGAGGGTGCAGTTAATACATGGTTATCGAAAACAAATCGGTCTTCAAACGATCAATACTGAATTTCAATTATCGATCTATAATTCCAGCAATCTGTGTGTGTGTCTGTGTGTCTGTGACCGCTGTTTCTCGACAACCACTGGTCCGATCTAATTGAAACTTACCAGCTATATTGCTGGAGACCTGAGTATGTGCCTTTTCAAGGTTTGATATTAATCGGACAAGTGGTTCCCAAGTTATGGCCATTTATTTACCAAACCAATGACAGGACACGTTGCTGCGTAGGCGTGGCTGCGTAGGCCGGTGGGCAAAGGGCGCCTTAGTTACCGTGGCGTAGGAGTGGCAATGGTTAATGGCAGCGAATGTCATGGCTGGCAGAGACAGGGAGGTAAACTTGATTTTAATTTGGATTTTAATTAACTCTGTGTGTGTAAGTATCACAGCAGTTGTTACTTGAATGAAAGCGATAATTCGTGGAATCATGTGAATATTCCGTACGGGCACGCACCACTTCTGGATAGTGATGACTTACTGTATTCTAATAATTTCTCGATTTCTTATGCGCATTTATAGATAAACACAATGCCACAATCCAGTTGTCGTTTATGAGAGCGAAGGAATGACCTGTGTGGTTGTTTCTGGCACGCGGTTTGAAAGTTGTTTTTTTTTTCTTTTGCACGTACGGCCACGCACGCACGTACGGGCACGCAAGAGCGAAGGAACGGCATGTGTGGTTGTTGTTCCTGGCACGCAGTTTCAAAGTTTTTTTTTTTTTTTTTTTTTTTTGCACGTATGGGCATGTACTCGTACTCCAAATTAACACTTTTTTTTCTTTTTTTTTTAGCAGTCGGAAATGCTGTTCAGCTCAATTCCGCCACTTAAATTTTGAAAATCAGTTAGGTTAAGAGTTTGTGCCGCGCTTTATTAACTGTGTGCGGAAATTAAATAAAGCCATGCTCGGACACTTACGGAGACACCCGGAGTTTAGGTGTGTGGCATATATATATATATATATATATATATATATATATATATATATATATATATATATATATATATATATATATATATATATATATATATTGTTGCGGATTCGCGCCCGCCGGCGTGCGAACGGCCACGTAACTCGAATCGCGGCACGTCGCCCACCGGACGGACAATCCAGTCGTGACCCTCTCGGACTAACGCCGGGAACCAGTCACGAGTGGACCTTTCGGTCTCACCGCGATCGAGCCAATCAGCCCCCGCGTGGGATAGGGTTGCTCGCCAAATTCGACCTACCTAAGTACCCACACGGAGGGTAGACCGGGCGATCGCACCTCGCCGCAGGTCGACTTCGGACACGGGCCACTTTAAGCGACCCGTTCCGTACTATCGGGATAACCGAGCGGTGTTATTCGTCGGCCTCGACGGTTCGATTAATTATCGGGCGTTTTAGCCCACGACCAACCCTTTGCGTGAAGCAAGATGGAGATTCAATGAAAGAAAAGACGAAGCGAAGCGGGAAAACAGTTCAACATAACTCACATTTATTTCGCGATGAACGGAAAGCACACATATACAATTACACCAAAAGCACATGTAAAAGGAGAAGAAACACAATATTACACAAAAAGCAAATATAAAAGAGAAACACAATGCAGAGCTATCCGACTACCGAGCACACGGCAACACTTATACAATTTTACTTCACAGACGGCGCCGACAACACAGATACCCAAAGCAAAAGAAAAAGAACCACCCTCCAGGATGAGGGGGGTAGGCGGGCCTGGGGCCGAGACCGTGTTGGGCCTACCCGTCTGATGATGAGACGCAAAGCGGCGGTGGCACCTCAACTCCGCGGGCCTCGCGGACAGTGTCTGGTAGGGGGTGGGAAAGGGGCCCCCTTGTCGCACTATCTCAGCGCGGGGGGAAACAGGAGGGGGTTGTTGATGCTCGGGGGGGAGGAGGATATCACCCTGACTCGGGTCCCGCGACGAGCGTCTCCACCTCGACCTCGGTCGCGCCGCCGGCCTCCGCAGCTCCCCGACTCCGACGCGAGCACCCCCTCGATCGCCTTCGCCGCCGCCACCTCTCCACAGCTCCGTCCTCTTCACTCTGACTACTACCACTTCTTCCCAGCTCCACCGACAACTCCCAACCGCGAACTCGAACTCTTGACTTCTCCCCTCCGAACTCTTGACTTCTCCCCTCCGAACTGAACTGGTTGGCGAGCGCGGCCGTTTATATCCCCCGTGGCCTCGCTCCCCCACCTTTGACCCTTTACCTCCGACCCTTCACCTCTAACTGGCTCCCCATTGGACCGAGGAAAAGTGGGCGTGAATGCTTTTTGATCCATGAATTTGCATATAGCGACCTCACTCCAACGCCCTGGAGGCGGGGCCAAATTGCCCCACGCTCTCCGATAGGATGGAACAGAAGTGGGCGTGAGTCGTTTTTGATCCGTTTTCCTCGGAAAGTCTGTGATGTTTCTGAACACGCTGTTCGGTGCGCGCCCTGCACGAGTCCAGTATCGGTGCCCACAAGTGGCGCAAGAATGGTGGTGATGCGATGGTGGCGAGTTGTGACGGTAAAGGTCGTGGCTGTTGTTGTGAAGCGGCGTTGTGGTTGGTGGTTGTTGTTGTGAAGCGGCGTTGTGGTTGGTGGTTGTTGTGTGATGGCTGTTGAGACGTGGTTGGTGGTGGTAGTAATGGCGGCTGGTCCAAAATAAAGATAGTAAAAGAAAAACGGCTATCCTGAAGAGTCGCAGCCCGACTGAATGACATTTATTCCCTCGAAACAACGGGTTTGGGCCTAACTACACATATACTGACCGAGATATCTCACCTAAGGGACCTGAATGGTGGTTTGCGAATTTCGTCAACCACAACAATATATATATATATATATATATATATATATATATATATATATATATATATATATATATATATATATATATATATATATATATATATATATATATATCCCAGCAGCTCTGAAAACACCACCACCACACCACAACACAAAATATGAAGAACAACACCTGGTCTCACATCAAAACAATAATTAATTATTCACAATACCTGTAGTCCAATAACGGAGCACCCACCTCAAATAAGCTTGTGCGCAATGTGACGATCAACACCACTGGTCACGACAATGACTGACTCTCCATCATGCTTGCCTGCATCACAGAGGTGGCAAGCTTCCCACGTATGTTGTATTGAAGAGGAAGATGATGCCCAAAGACAAGTTTCCAGCCGATGCCATTGTTACTGCGCAGCAGGAGTGGATAGACGAGGGACTGGCCCAAG
>NC_140974.1:61209679-61317179 GCF_056783735.1 Eptatretus burgeri
GTTAGATTTCCCCACCGTTGGTTAATGGTATTTATCCGTGTGGACAGTGCTGTGATCTTTGAGTTGGCCTTTTTTCTTTTACTATCGTTATTTTGGACCAACCGTCATTACTACCACCACAAAGCGCCACCAACCACGATCACCACAACCACCTTCTCGTCAACCGCCAACATCCCCACAGACAACGAACAGCCGCCTTTACAACAACCACCTTAACCACCACCGCCCAACCACACCACCCTCACTACCACCACAAATGCCAGCCCCACCACCCTCACGACCACCACGAACGCCAGCCACACCACCATCAAGACCACTACAAAACGCCAACCACACCACCATCGCGTTTCCACCTCAGCAGGGTTGCGAGAAGCCTGACGTTCGTCGGGAGAGAACGGACGACTGCCTCACCCCTCCCCCCCCCACCCAACGAAAAGCACGTACGGAAGAGACGCGGGGAGGCAGTACTTAAAACGAAAGAGCCGGGCTGATCTCGCCTGGAATTTTCCTCCCCCCGCGCGCCGCGAAGGGAGGGGGGATGCGCTGTCGAGATGAAAGGGCATGTGGAACGAGAGGTCCGCTCAGTGGGGCTGTGGGTCTGGAGGTCTGCAGGTCGTGGTCGCTCTCTGCCTGGGTCAAAGTCTGTCAAGGTCTGGGGGTCGTGGTCGTTCTCCGAGTTGTCGGCTGTGGGAGGTTGTGGAGGCGTGTGGAAAGGAGGAAGAGAGAGAGAGCAGCGGAGCCAAGGCGCGTGGCCTGCCGAGCCGTGCCTTACAGTGGGTCGTGGAGACGGGACGCCGCGGGCCGCCCCAGCGAGGTGAAGGTAGCTAGCCCGGTTTCGTGGAGCCTCTGTGGTCTACACGGCTCCAGTCTGCCCCTCGTCTGTCCTGGGGCTTTTCTTTGCTTTTGTGTGAATGTTGTGGCGCCATGTCCGTAAGTAGAACTGTTAAGTGTGTACATCGTAAATAGACGGTATTATCTCTTTCCTTTGCATTGTGTTTGGCTGTATAACTGCATGCGTGTTTCACTAATTTATTGCTTGACTGCTTACGGGCTTATGTTAATAAATAAATGTGCTTATTTGAAAGTGAACCTGTTCGTCGTGTCATTTTCCCTGTTGAAACGCCATATTGCATTTCGGAATGGTAGCGGGCTTTTTGATAGCCGATAAAAGAATCGGGTCCAGTGAGGTCTCGCGATAATACCCCGCTCGGTTATCCCAGAATGGAACGAACCGCTTAAGCGGTTCGTGTCCAAGCAGACCTCGCTGAGGTACGGTCTCTCGGTAGGCTGCCCACGCGAATAATTAGGTATATCGACAATTCGGCGATTGACCCTGTCGCGCGCAGGTAGAATATTGACTAAGCCGTGGTGTGCGCTTGGAGCACACCCGTGACTGGTTTCCGGTGTTGTTCCAGAAAGTCGCAACTGAATTGTTCGTCCGGTGGGCGTACGACCGCGATTCGGCTAAAAGCGGCTGTCCGCATGCTGGCGGGCGGCAGATTCGTCACAATATATATTTGTTTTTTTATGGACATTGCCTCTGGATAACTCCAGGAGGATGGTGTGTCCTCGAGAGACCACGGGCGCTGTTTGCAACTCTCAAATCTGTCCAGATGCTCACGCCCCAGGTTAGTTGACCATGCCGGTATGTTCAGTGAGGAAAATGGGGACCCGCCCCGGTGACTAAGCGGCAGTTACTTATTTGACTGAGCGAACCAACGTGCATGCCGCGGGCTAGCTATCATTACAATTGTGAAATCGGACCGATCGCCCTCAGGAATGCTATTTCGGACCAACCACCACTCCACAGTAGGATAATTTAAGACACATTCAACAGTTGCATGGATTTATTTACACAGCAAAGAAACAAAAGATTGAGGAACGATGAGGAGATATCAAACGAGTGAAAATGGCAGGAGAAGTTCAAATACAAATAAATGGCGGTACAAATTGTTTATTCAGAAGATGACGAGAGAAATCACACACAGTATTAGAAGCAACTCAAACACATATATAGCACATATATAACATATATACATTTTACTACAAGAACATTACCGCATGCCAAAACTTTGAACATTCATTTAACACCTGTAAACGAAACATGGATCTGAGACCCGAATGAAGGACAGATAGTTTTGGGTTGAGGGAAAGAGAATGTTGAGGATGAAGTATGGAAAGTATGGGGTCTGTAATACACCCCAGCAAGCCTGCGATCACTCCGGTCGAAGCGCCCATTGCTACGGCCCAGTGCCTGAAAGCACTCCTCGCGTCTTCTTCCTTACCAACGCCGGTTGCGCTCTGATGTTTGCTCACAGTGCTGCGTCCCTGTCTGTCCCACATGTTGGTCTACGGGTCTTTTGGAAGGACTCATCTCCCTGATGTGAAGGCTTTTGGCATTCTTTTGGAAGGTAGCATGGAACTATACTGGCGCCAAGGACATCGTGCTGGACCGTGTCGTTTTATAGCCGCTGGAGCGAGCGTGGGCTAAAATGACGCTGAAGACGAAGCATTGTAGACTGAGGAGGCATGCGCATTGGAATGCATTATACTCAAGCAGCCCACGGGTCGGGGACTCGCTGAAATTTGCGAGAAGTCTTCAGCACTTTCTGTCCCTGCCCTGATCACCCCATGACCGTGTCCATGTGAGGGAGTTGCATGATTGATTGAACAGTCTGTGAGCATCTGCTGTGTTGAAGTGAATGAAGCAAAATGGAATGAAAGATAGAAAAAGGGTGGGGGAGGGGAGGGAACAGTCAGTCCCCCTTGTTGCTCACGTGTGGAATGCATATTTGTCATGTAAATATGATTGACCTAGCTTCTAAACAGAATACTAAAGAAATAATTAACTTTTATTTATGTGTTTGTACTTCCATTCTCCCAGGAGGTGCTCAAAGTCCTCCCCGAGTTGCATTCATCACAATATATATATATATATATATATATATATATATATATATATATATATATATATATATATATATATATATATATATATATATATATATATATGCCTGGTGTTGGCGCAGTGGTTAGGGCAGCGGCTTGGGATCCAAAAGGTCCTGAGTTCAAGCCCCGTTGGGCCACTGAATTAATACACCAGGGGGTTGACTCAGCCTGTCATCCTTCCGAGGTCGGCAAAATGAGTACCAGTATACTGGGCCGGTGTATACCCCGGTTAAAATAGGTGTACCATATCCCTGTGTCGTAAGAGACGACCAGGGTTGCGTCAGGAAGGGCATCCGGCGTAAAACATGTGCCAAATCACTATGCGGATCATACGGATGATCCGCTGTGGCGACCCCTAATGGGAGCAGCCGAAAGAAGAAGAAGAAGATATATATATATATATATATATATATATATATATATATATATATATATATATATATATATATATATATATTACTGCTGGAGCCAAAATGGGTGTCGGTAATCGGCACATGCCAATATCCGCAATTTTTTGCTCATCTGCATCGACCGATTGGATTCGGTGAGAGTGCTGATTTCCGATGACAGTACTGTACTGTTCAACCCAAAAACCTCGAGTTGCTTTCAACCTTGTTGAGAGCAAATTTCGACAAGCAAATTTAAAATACAACGTTGAATTACAGATTTTTCAAGGAGATGCGCGTAAACATTATTCATTATAAACAGTTGGCAATTGCCATGTGACGGGTCGAAAAGATTTGCCTCGGTAATTTGGAAAACATGTTAACACGGCAAACGGCTCGGAAATCGGGCATTATCAAATTTCGTTTGCTTTGAAAGTCTCAAAAAACACCAACAACATGACCTTTCCAAAGCACACCCGGTTCATACAAAATAACAATTGTTTTAGAAATAGCCACGAGTACAAAGGAAATTGCGATCACTCGTACGCTGCTGAAGTTGAAAGGTAAAACCTACTGTACCTCCTTCCTGGCCGAGTACGTCTTCGTGTCATACATTCCAGGTGTACTCGAGTGCATGAAAGCGTCAGTGAAATTTTTTTTCACATTTTAAAAGTGAACCGACAGTATTCTGGATTGTTCAGCGATGCTTGCGTTGCATATGAAAACAAAATAAACTGCCTTTTATCTGACAAGGCAGAGAAACTCATCTTTCTCAAAACTAAAGGCCGTCACACCTTGACGATTTAGCCAGCGTATGCCGACGTATGAAAAATTTGTCTAAAACGCTGGCACACGTCGAATACGTTATGGGTAAGTTTTGTATACGTTAAGAGCACGCTGGCATACGTCGTAGTACGCTGAGCTATTAGACAAATTTTCCATGCTTGAAATTTTTCGACGTATAAGTCGACGTTCCGCATAACGCTGGTATACGTTGTAGGCACGTTACACGATCGTTGACACATGTTGACACACGTTACTTGCAAGTTACTCATAAGTCGAAACACGTCGAGGTAATGTTTAGCGTACCTGAAACTTATTTCTAACCTATGAGTAACGTGTTGTAGGCACGTTACGCAATCGGTGACGCACGTCGACACACGTTACTTGTGAGGTCCTCATAAGTCGAAACGTGTCGAGGTAATGTTTAGCGTACCTGAAACTTATTTCTAACCAATGACTAACGTGTTGTAGGCACGTTACGCGATCGTTGACACACGTCGACACACGTTACTTGTAAGTTACTCATAAGTCGAAACATGTCGAGGTAATGGTTAGCGTACCTGAAACTTATTTTTAACCTGTGAGTAACGTGTTGTAGGCACGTTACGCAATCGTGACACACGTTACTTGTAAGTTACTCATAAGTCGAAACGCGTCGAGGTAATGGTTACCGTACCTGAAACTTATTTTTAACCTATGAGTAACGTGTTGTAGGCACGTTACGCAATCGTGACACACGTTACTTGTAAATTACTCATAAGTCGAAAACGCGTCGAGGTAATGGTTAGCGTACCCGAAACTTATTTCTAACCTATGAGTAACGTGTTGAAGGCACGTGACGCGATCGTTGACACACGTCGACACACGTTACTTGTAAGTTACTCATAAGTCCAAATACATCGAGGTAATGTCTAGTGCAGTAGTTCTCAACCTTTTATCGCCGCGAACCCGCCCCCCCCCCCAAAAAAAAAGAAATAAAAAAAATAAGAGGGCTCTTCTTTCTCTTTGCAGAAGAGGGGGAGGGGCATCTCCATTGTGTTGTGATCGCTCACTAACTATTAAATTAAATCACAGCGCATCTAGTCGATTTCTGCCCATTAAACAATGGAAGGTGAGCTATCTCGGGAACAAGCACTTATCGACATTACTGACTAAAGGAGCCTGAATGTTGTGTGCAATCGAATTACCAAATTCGAAACAATATATTTGTTTGTTTATTTTGTTTTGACAACCTTCCCACGACCCCCAAAAACAATCTCGCCACCCCTCAGATTGAGAACCATTGATCTAGCTTACCCAAAACTTATTTCTAACCTATGAGTAATGTGATTCGAACCTATGGGTAACGTATCTCCAATGCACATTGACGTATTTGACGTCTTCCGGATGACCACAGATCTTACTGAACGTGTTTCTAACTTACAGCTTCCGTATAATGGCGTATTGGCAGCGTTTAGGGGGATTGCTATATAAATATAGGGTTCACTCAGGAGGAACCCGTCAGTGTTTCAGACTCCGTGGTCATGGGAGAGATGGAGGATCCGGCAAGGCTGAGACGACAATACCTACTACCTGTCCTCCAACATGAACATGACCTCATCGATTTGACACTGTACCAGTTGCGTGCCAACAATCAACATAGATAGACAATCAACACCAATAGAGCCAGGAGAAGAAGAGCTGAACTGAGGACAAGAAACTGGGTGAGACCATGGATCGGGATGCGACGGCAGTTTGGCATGTATAACCAGCTCATGGTGGAACTCTGTAACGAGGACCAAGCAGCCTTCACCAACTTCCTGCGTATGCCCCCAGCGATGTTCGACGAGCTGCTCGCCAGAGTGGGTCCAAGGATAACCAAGCAGTACACCTTCTACAGGGATCCGCTTGAGCCTGGCATGAGGCTGGCACTGACTTTGTGTCACCTTGCCTCTGGAAACAAATATGCCTCCATGACGTTCGGATGGAGGGTCCCTCATAACACCCAGTCCCTAGTGGTCAGACTAGTCTGTCAAGCCATTATTGACGAATACGTGGATGAGGTGCTGGTTTGCCCAAGTACTCCTGATGGTTGGCGTGCCAGAGCTGAGAAGTTCTTCCAAAGATGGAACTTTCCCCATATATGTGGGGCATTTGACGGGAAGCACGTGGCCTGCCACTGTCCTCCAAAGAGTGGGTCCCAATACTTCAACTATAAAGGATTCTACTCTATCGTTCTGATGGCACTTGTGGATGCTGACTACAAAATAATTTGGGCAGATGTCGGCGGTACTGGATCAGCATCAGATGCGCAGATATTCAATGACTGAGCTGAAGGAATGCCCTGAAGACGGTACCCTTGGTTTCCCTGACCCTGAGCCTCTTCCAAACGACAACCAGGACGTACCTTACTTCTTCATCGGTGACGATGCCTTCGCCTTACGACCAACCATGATGAAGCCATACAGCCTCCGGGGTCTGACGAATGAGCAACGCATCTTCAACTACAGGCTTAGCCGAGCAAGGAGGGGAGTAGAAAATGCATTCGGCATCCTGGCTAACAGATTCCAGGTTCTGCTAAGTACCATGCAGCATCACCCCTCCACTGTCAAGCTCATTGTCAAAACATGCGTGATCCTGTACAACCTCGTGAGGACCAGGTAATTCATGTTTACATGGCATATATTATACAGTACACAATGCAATTTAACTTTTAGCCTATGCTTATAAAAATATATGACTTACCTTAAATGTTATATGTATAATTATGTTACTTTTTATTGTACAGCACATTAGAATATATGTTTTTATTATAGGTGCGCTTTATAAGTAAATAAAATAAAATTCAAATTCCAGGTACCCGCGACCTTGTTCTAGGAACATGGCGAGAGGGACATCACTTGGAGGATACACAGACAGCTACTGGCCACAACACTGCATCCAAGGATGGAAAGAAACAGAGGAATCTCCTCAAGCACTGGGTTAACTCCCCTGCTGGCGCAGTTCCGTGGCAAGATAGGATGATTTAGATATTCGTATCACTGCATTGTTCAGGCAATAAAGGACCTCAGAGGCAGTAACAGTCCTCTTGAAATGAACATCGTTTCATTGATTTATAAGGGATAAGGCCATAATTTATTGGCTGCTCTTAGAGCACCCTTATTGTGGACTACACCAAAAAATCAATACCTCCGAAGCTGGACCTCCGAGGGACCTGTTTTTTTATGTGCCCAAGGAGAATGTCTTCCAGCGTCATATAAAACAAGGACAAATGTGTCCAAGAGCAGCGTCCTAAAGGTTTTGTCGTCTAGGAAACAAAATAAACAAAAAAAACAACAACAACTTCCAATATTTCGTCACGTGCCTTGATTAAGCCAATAGCGAGACCCGTCATAGTGTATTTACGTATTTACGAAAAAATATAGTGTATTTAAGAAATAATGTATTTACGAAATTACAATGCATTACATGGAATAATCTTTAAATAGTAACGTGATCTTTTCGAAACTTTAAAACAAATGTCCGAATATATTTAAAAGTTCATGATAGACGCTCTCAAAAGGCACCGTCGATGTGAGGATGTGTACAGGTGTTTAGTATTTAAGGAGATCCGGATCGTGTATATGAAAGAGCCGAGTCCTAATATAAAGGTTTTATCTTCACAAGAACAACAACAACGACGAGCTCTCTTTTTAGAGCTGTGTTCGCTACGCGAGACGCTGCTAAAAAATAAAATCTTTAGCGAATCGATAAAAGGGATTACCACGGCCGCCATTGGAAAGAGTATCTTTGGAAACATGCCTGAAATTTCGCAAGGCGGGTTTCTGGGTGCAAACTAAGAGGGCTGTGACAATCGTATTTATCATGCTAAATTGATTGATAGCATGTACATGAATATCGGCTAGTCGCGTTGGCCAGCTTTCCATGTAGAGCGAGCAGCCATGTCGCCGACCGGCTTATTGTTTATGAATTAAATATTAAAAAAATAACATCAACAAACATCAAGAGTTTGCTGAGCTTTTATTCAGTGCTCTGAAAAATAATGGAACACAACACTGGTCAAACGTATATAAAAAATTCCACAAACATGGTCAAAACGATGTCTCTGCAAATGTTGAGAAGTCCACAACTGTCACTGTCACTGTATGTAGGAGTTCTTCTCTGGTGGTGGAGGAGTCTTCAGCTCCCCACACGGGGTGCTTGCAGCAATAGGATCGCTGGACAGGTTGAGCATTCCTGAGAGTCCAGAGATGTTGAACATACTCTGACTGCTAGTGTCAAAGGCGCTTGGGCTCTGGTTCACCTGGTCAGCCGAGCCTATAGCAGCAGATGTGGAGGCTGAGGTTGGCTGGAACCCATGTTGAAGGGGAGGAGGCATCATCGGCTGGTACTGTGGCTGCTGCATGTTAGGGTCCACATGCACAGTTGTCTGTGAGCCCCAGGCTGACGCAGGCGGTGCCTTGTGTTTGCAAATGTGATGAGGTGCCTGGTACGTAGCTGGTGCCATACTTGTTCGCACGGAACCAGGAGCAGGGACGGTGTGGACTGTGGGAGGTTCTTCCTCATCACTGTCGTAATCTAATAGCTCACTGAGGATTGGGGTGAAGCGTGACCTTGCCATCCGGAACCTGCGTTTGGACAGGCTGAGCAGGCTGTCACGCATGTACTTGGTGAAGGCTACGGTGGCTGTGATGGGCTGAGGCTGCGCAAGGACTTTGAAGAGCTCCCCAGACTCGTGCACCCTCTTCTCGAGTGACTGCAGCAACTGGTCATCATCGTGGCCACGCTTCCCCTTGCCCTGTGCGGATGAATAGGGGACAGGGGAGGGCGTGCTGTCCTCACAAACCATGAGCTCCGCACAGGCAGCCTCGGCAGCCTCGAGGTCCCCGCTGTGTGCTGCAATGGTTTCCTTTACCTGCAATTATGACAATTGATTAGTAAATTACAAGGCAAAATTATGAGGCAAATTCAATGATTTGTAGTAATCAATGAATAATTTGCTTAGAGATCTGTAGTACAGTAAAACTAATATAAATAAATATTAGTATTGATATTAATACGTGTTTATACTTACACTTTTGACAGCTCAGCACGATGGCGGACCACGGTCTTGAGGTAGCCGAAGTTTGCCTTCACCCACTGCTCCCTCTCTGTCATTTCCGGGGCGCCGTCACCACTCTTGTTCTTGTCGAGACGGGTGTGGGTGTCTCGCAGGGACTTGAACCACCCTTGAAGGTGCTCGACAGACTTCGCCATGGCCTTGCCTTGAGCCTCCCAGAGCTTTGCCTTCTTGTCCACCCTCCGGTAGTCCGTCTTCTTGATGTCCCAGATGCATGCGTTTTCGCGAAGGAAATCGCACATGAGCTGCTCGTCTTGTAAATCGAGACGATACTGTGTCTTCTTGGCCCTCTTCTTCGCAAGGGTTGGCTGAGAGGAGGTGGAGGCCTCGCACACAGCTATCGATGCCCCCGACGATGCCCGAGAGGGGTTGGAGCTCGTAGCATCCTCTCCGTCAGAGGGTGACCGTGGTGGGGAGGGCTTTGGTGATGATGGATCCTCCTTGCGTCCGCGTCCATGGCCACGGCCAGGAGACTTCTTGGCAGCATTCTTTGAAGTTTTCCTCGGCATGACGATGATGTTGATAGTTCGATGTCTTGGTTATGATTGATGATAGCTTGGTTATCATTAAAATGTTCGAGCGCCAACGTCCATTTTAAATAGTCGAGCGGCAGCGATTTAAATCGTTGAGCGGCAGCCTATGAATAGCCTACACCACATGATCGTCGACGATACTTTGCCGCACGCTATGCATACGTTAGGCTATCGTTGGGCATACGTTGTGAACGCCGACAACACGCTAAGCATTCGTTGGTATAAGTTATCTATAAGTTATCGAAACGTTCTGTGTACGTTACTAATACGTTATGCATTTGTTCAACTCGTTATGAATACGCCAAAAACTGGAAAAAAAACATCAATAGTTCAGCGTAGGAAAACATAAAAAAAAACAAAAAACCATGGAGTCTGGAACACTGATGGGTTCTACCTGTGAAGCCCATTTTTATATACCAATTCCCCTAAACGCTGCCAATACGCCAGTATACAGTAGCTGTAAGTTAGAAACACGTTCAGTAAGTTCTGTGATCGTCCGGAAGACGTCAATCAAATACGTCAATGTGCGTTGGAGATACGTTACACATAGCTTCAAAGCACGTTACTCATGGGTTAAAAATTAAGTTTCGGGTATGCTAAACATTACCTCGACGTGTTTCGACTTATGATTAACATACAAGTAACGTATGTCAACGATCGCGTAACGTGCCTACAACTTATGCCAGCGTATGCGGAACGTGTGTCATACGCTGGATACGTCGACAAATTTTCAACATGCTGAAAATTTGTCGACGTACTCGGCATACTACGACATATGCCGGCGTGCTTCGGCTTGCTTCGGCGTGCTCTTAACCTATACAAAACTTACCCATAACGCATTCGACGTGTGCCAGTGTTTTAGACAAATTTTTCATACGTCAGCATACGCTGGCTAAAACGTCAAGTGTGACAGCTTGACACTTCGATGTCTAGTGCAGTTATGATTTGAATCGTCAAGCCGCAGCCTATGAATAGCCTACACCACGTGATCGTCGGCGATACGCTGTCGCGCGCTATGCATAAGTTCGACTATCGTTGAGCATAGGTTGTGAACGCCGACAACACGCTCAGCATTCGTTGGTATAAGTTATCTATATGTTATTGAAACGTTCTGTGTACGTTACTAATACGTTATGCAAACGTCCAACTTGTTATGAATACGTCCAAAACTGGAAAAAAAACATCAATAGTTCAGCGTACGCCAGCGTTTTGCATACATTTTGATACCTTGCCATACGCTGGCTAAAACGTCAAGGTGTGACAGGGCCCTAAACAGGGCTTTGTGGACTTATCTAAATATTACTAAAACTCTCATCTTGTATATATGTATGTATTGTTATGGTTGTGGAAATTCACAGAACACCATTCAGGTTCCCCGAAGATCAGTTATGTCGATAAGTGTATGTCCAGATTGGATTTCCCCACCGATGTCTAACGGGAATTTATTCGTGTGCCGGGCTGTGAACCTTTGAGGTTGTGTTATTCTTTCCTATCGTTATTTTAAGCAACATCTCCTCACCACCTTCGCCACAACCGCCAACATCTCCCCACCACCTTCGTCACAACGAACATCTCCTCACCACCTTCTCCACAACCGCCAACATCTCCACAAACAACGGCATCTCTACAAACAACAAGAAAAACAACTCCATCACTCCCGGGTAAACAAAAGTGACGGTTAAAAGTATTCCCCGAAGAAAAACAACACTCTGAGGATTTTTCCCCCGCCCGCCGGGAAGGGAGGGGCAAACGCCCCGGGGCGATAAAAGGCCGCGTTGAAACGTCGAGAAAGCAGTTGAGGAGAGGAGTAGCCAGAAGTTGAGGAGGGAGTTGGCAGTTGGCGAGTGGGTGAGAGAGTCCCTCTCCTTGGTCTCCTTGGTCGTTGAAGGCTCCGTTGGAGGCGTTGTCGGAGGTGCCGTTTGAGTCGAGAGTGGAGTCGGGAGCTGGTGGAGTCGAGTGCGGGCGGAGACATCGAGGGTCGCCCAGCGAGTCACCAAGAGGGTGGCAGGTTGCCTGCTCAGTCTCTCGGAGCTCTTGCGGTCTTCCAAGCTCCGAGGAACATTAAAGGCCTACGGGCCCAGTTCTCCCTATTCTTTTCTGGGGTTTTTGCATGGAAGTCTGTGGTGCCTTGTCCTATAAGTAGAACTGTTAAGTGCCTGCACATTACATAATAGATAGACAACGGCTGAAAGTCTTTTTGCTTGTGTCTTGTCCCTTACCCCCATGGCTTCATTGACTGCATGCGTGTAAAATAAATGTCCTCATTGTTTGAATATTCACCTGCTCTTTGTGTTCCTTCCTCCATTGAGCTGCCGTAATTGTGTTCGGAATAATATCTGGTTTTTAATAGCCTATAAGATAATCGGATCCGACGGGGCTTGGCGATAATAAACTGCTTGGCAATCACAAACGGAGCGAGCTGCTTAAAACGGCTCGTGTCCGTACGGGTCTCGTTGAGGTGTAAATCCCCGGCATTTCTGTCTGCGCGAATAATTAGGTACATCGACAATTCGGCAATCAACCCTGTCACGCGTGGACAGAAGAGTTGGCTGATTTATGGTGTGGTTAACAACACCCATAGCTGGGTTTCGGCGTTGATCCGAAAAGCTGCGACTGGATTGCCACGGTCGGTGGGCGCGTGGCCACAATTGGCTAAAAGCGATCGCCCGCACGCTGGAGTGGCGGGAATCCACAACAATATTTATGTATGTATGTTCCCAAAATACAGCCAACATGGTACACGATAGCGCAAAAATTTTAGTGCCACCTTACTCACCATTCTCCTGCGGTGTGCAGTCTCAAGTTTCGTTCAAATCGGGCAACAAAAAAAATTATTAAAAAATCAATTCCCGATTCAGTCAAGTACTCTTCGGGTGTATTCGATCAATGCAAACAACCTCAGCGGTAGAGTTCGCTGGAGCTATCTTTTTTTTCCTTTTCTTGAAATGATTTTTGTCATCAACCGCTGTTACAACAGGAACCTAACGGGTTCACGGGTCGTCTAGTAACTAATAAAACTCTTGAAAGTTTTTTTTTGCGGTTTTGCAGATGTATTCACGATTTATTTTATTTTTTATTTTTGTGGGCTTATTAGTGTTGCGGTTTTTCATGATTTTTCACGGGGTTTTTCATTTTCCCTCATGAATTGCTAATTGCTGAGAACCTATTCCCCCCTCCCCCCTCTTCTTTTCCCATTGAAACAATGCCCTACTATTTGCGGATTCGCTATTCGTGGCATTTTCTAGGAATGTATCCCTCACGAATAGCGGCAATACTTATTTTGCAACAGTACTTATTTTCGTTACCCTTGCTGAAGGATTCAAAGAGGGCATTGCGTTTGGGTCCGTTTGTTACTTACGAAATCTTTAGATTGCATGGAAAATTTTGAAGGTCAAGGTCACTTTGTCGCAAATCAGGGGAGTCGACGAAACCCTTATTTTTTTGAGTAATTTTGATCGGATCGTCTTCAAACTTCATGGGAATATAGTTCATGGTCTGGCGCTCAGCTGATTAATTTTTGGTGGCGATTGTCCTTGACCTTCATGGTTAGCGCCTTAGGTCAAACATATTTGACCCCAAGGTCAAATTTTCAAGTTTTAGGAACCATATCGTGTAGTACCTCAAATTGAACACCTCGATTAGTGCTTTCTAGATATGTCAAGCTTGAGACATTATGACGTCATTTGGTGACGTTATGAGGCAAACGCATATTTATCTTGCCAAAACGAAGTTTTTGCAAGATATGTTAGTTAGCTTGTATGTTTTTTTTTTTTTTGTCTGTAATCACGTATAAAAAATTCTGCAGAGCACAGTTATCATTGGAAATTCTTGTAACTTCGCATATCAGAGGCCTATAGAGGTCCCTTTAAGCGCACAAAATTTTGAAGGTCAAGGTCACTTTGTCGCAAATCAGGGGAGTCGACGAAACCCTTATTTTTTGATTAATTTTGATCAGATCATCTTCAAACTTCATGGGAATATAGTTCATGGTCTGGCACTCAGCTGATTAATTTTTGGTGGCGATTGGCCTTGACCTTCATGGTTAGCGCCTGAGGTCAAACATATTTGACCCCAACGTCAAATTTTCAAGTTTTAGGAACCATATCGTGCAGTACGTCAAATTGAACACCTCGATGAGTGCTTTCTCGATATGTCAAGCTTGAGACATTATGACGTCATTTGGTGACGTTATGAGGCAAACGCATATTTTTCATGGTTACTCTGTAGAACGGTTCTCATCGGAATCTCTCGTAGGCAGATATTCCTCAAGGAGTTGCTCCTGGTGGATAGCAGCTCTGTTCACCTCAGTGTGACCTTCAAGAAGTCACACGTGCTCACCTTTTGGCATGGTTTTTTTGTTTGTTTGTCTGTCTATTTGTCTGCACAGAACTTTCGTGTTTTTTTCCGCAACCGCTCGTCAGATTGAGCAAAAAATTTCACCATTGGTGTGACTACTCATGTAGAATGTTTTAATGATAATTATGACATCATAGGTCACGTAGTGTGGCAGCCATATTGGAAAGACGGAAAAACTTTTGACCTCTGTATCTCTGAAACCACAACAAACGGGAAAAAATTGAAACTTGGCATCTGGCAAGTACTCATGGGGAATGAGTGTGATTTTATTATGACGTCATAAGTGCCCTCATTATGATGTCAATTGCAAATGTAGAACGCCACATCCGATCAGTATTAAAATTTTTGAGGGTCATCTCGCGGGATAAACTTGTCCACAGAAAAAAAAAAATTAATGACGTCATCGGTCAGGTGATTCGGCAGCCTTATTGTGTTTTTGTTTTTTTTTGAAAAACCTTCAAAAATCTTCTTCTCTGAAGTGGCTGAACAGATCGAGGTGAAACTTTACATGTATGACTGCCTGTCCAAGAGGACCAAAAGGTTCACACATATGATGTCATTGGTCACATGGTTTGGCAGCCATATTGGATTTACCCTAACACCTATAAAAATACACCCCTCAAAAGAAGTCCTGGCGAGGGTCTGCAATCTCTGATTGCTCTTTTTATTGTTTATTTATGTTTTCATTTATGGACAGTTTCCGATGGTTCTGTGCAAGAAATTTCGGAAGGTATGCGATGCTGATCGTTACCTCTGCCACTGAAGGTGGATGGAGGTTCTGTTTTCACCCCTGTTTGTTTGACCGTGAGCAGGATATCTCAAGCAGTTGTGGACGGATTCGGACGAAACTTGGTGGACAGGTTGGATGTGTGACAAGGACGAACCGACTCTATTTCAGTGAAGATCCGGATACGTATACGAGAATTTAATTTTTTTTTAAAGTGATTCTTCACAATTGAGAGATACGGCCAAAAATGATACGTAACATGATATTTCAAAAAAGTTATGGACGGGTCTTGACAAAACTTGGTGGATGAGTTTGGTAGCTTACAAGAACAAGCCGGTTAGATTTTGGTTCATATCCAGATCCAGACCAGGCCTATCAGTGGGATGTAAAACGTAACCCGTTCAGCCTGGCGGAGGTATGCGTTCCACCGAATTCCCTTCTAGTTGTTTCTGTTTTCCTCAATTAAAGCCTCCTGCTTGCTTAATCGCTGTCGAACAGTGTTGGTTTGACGACGACTCGATGCATGTCACACTTTGGCTTCAGTGTTAAATGAAGCCCCTGAGATGAGACATTCCATTCCCAAGCATTTGCACTCCTCGGTGTGATTCTGTTTCAGTCGCCATATGAACCCCATTCTCTTTGTAAGTTATTTAAACGGTGGAATTCTTTTGCTTTCAAACTGTATTGTTATGGATCAAAAATTATGTTGTCCTTGTGTATGTAATATGTCGACTGCCCATAACCTCTAAAAAGTTTTGTTGTCGTGATCTGGTCACAGAAACGCTATCTATCCAAATACACTTGTTGTTTTCATCTGCCAGACGCTGTTGCTGGATGTGATAATGGCACGGCCTGGAGGAGGGTTCCTCGCACGGCCTTGTAAATGACTCCGCATCGGAAAAACATGCTCTTGTGGTTTCGTTGGCACAATTGCGCCGGTTATTGTACAATCGCAAGTTATTTAAACTCGTCGCAGAAATGAACAAGTGCTTTCAGTGTTCTTTTCTGACCGTATTTTATCCCTAATTCCGCTGCTCACATTGAAGCGATATTCCAGTGCATGGTTGCATTTTAAGATTTAGGATCCCTTCGGGATGTGCAACGAGCAAGTCTTCCACAACTCATTTTCATTTGTCAGTTTTATCTTTTTTATCCTTTGTTATTCCTTCGGGGAAGGGCATGTTGTTTACACATTCTTCATGTTTTCTTGTAATTGAGAACTATCGTAATTAACTATCTTCCCCCCCCACCCCCCTCGTCCTTGCAGGTTACTGTGTGTGTGTGTTTCTCTCCACTCTCCCCCCTCTCCCTCCTCTCCTCCCCTCTCCCCCACTGCCCTCTTTTTTTTCCTGTCCATTCATTCCTTTGCTTGTTGTGTGCAACTGTGGCCACACTGTCATTAGGTCACCTTTTAATCCTCCATCGACTTGCTCTTCTCTTGAGATTCTACCTTCTTTAATTAGAAAACAAAGTATGATTATAAATATCCACGTGCATAGTTTCGACACTTTTTTTTTTAACATTTCCTCCAATAAATAATGGGGTAAAATTTTGTGGGTTTTTTTTTTTTTTGTATTTTAATCTGTACATTTACCTGGATGTTTTTTGGGGGGAACCAATGAGCATCTCATCTTTGTGTTGTATCCTCAATCGATTTGAATTAAGTTTGGTTTTGTTACCTGCACCACCGAAGGTGGATGGAGGTTATGTTTTCACCCCAGTCTGTCTGTCTGTCTGTTTTTTGTTTGTTTATGAACAGGATATCTTAAAATGTTGTGGACGGATTTGGCCGAAATTTCGTGGAGAACCTGGGTATGTCACGAGGTCAAAATGATTAGATTTTCGTGAAAATCCAGATCCAGATCCGACAATTTTTTGAGTGATTTTTTTTTTTTCACCATTGAGAGATAAGGACACAAACGACATGTAGCAGGATTTCTGAAAAACTTGGTGGTCCGAATCCAGATCCGGCCTTTCAGTAGGATACAAAATGTTAACTAATCAGCTTGGCAGTGATGTGCACTCCACCGAGTGCCCTTCTAGTTTATAATATCTTCATTGTGTAGTTCCATAAAAATTTAATTTTCCTGACTGGACGAGCCCTTTAGGTCTTAGTCGTGGCCCAACAACATTCTCTTTGAGCCACATCATGGGATATTAAACACCCTCGTGATTTTGCATGACACTAAAGCTGGCTTAACAACCCTACCTGATGGCAATGCACTAAACCAATGTGCCACCTCTGCGGGCACTACACCGCCAATGCGTTTCGAGACTTACCAAATCCATCGGGAACTAGAGGTGAACCCTGATACCTCTGGGACCCCCCGCTTTTGACGACGTTGGTGGCTCCTCCTCCTCGTGACTCGCTCCGTGGTGTCCTTGAAGGTGGTCTTTGTGCCACCCTGCCCTCGTCTGCCAGGGTGGCATTCAGGAAAGATAGATGAGGAAAACATTTTGGTTCAACAAAAAGAAAAGAATATATACAGAAACGGACAGTGCTGTTGAAAACCGGCGCCCGGCTAAGGGAAATATTTGATTTATTTTGGTGGATCGGGGTGAGGGAGGTGAGAAACCGAGAGAAAGAAAAGTTAATGATGAGAGGAAAATCCAGAACGCTTCCAGACCGAGAGTAACTTGGAATCTCACCTCACCTTGTTCGTGTCATTAAGTGCTTATTGGTGGTTTGTGTGAAATAGAATTGGGACAAGCAAACAGAATTTGTACTGTAGAACGGCGCCGCACTGCCAGATGTATTTGAGCTGGCGCGTTCTTGGCAGGCCGGGCCCCATGTCGGCTGGCTTTTCCCTTTGACGTCGTTTTGAATGGGGCAGCTTTCATTGCGAATTGGACAAAGTAACGTCTGTTTCACATCCTCTAAAGGGAAGGATTTCTCGAGAGTTATTCCATACTTATTGTAGGGGAGGGATTTTTCTGGGGGGGGGGAGGGGGATTTAACACTGTACTTATAGTAACGCCAACATTAAGGCACCGACGTTTCATGCCAACTGATTTGATGTTAGTCCACAATAAATAAATGTATTTGGAACACTGCAGGGTTCGGACGTCATCGAACCTGCTGCGTCCCATCACGAAGCACAGATATTGCAATAAATCGAAAAAGGATTTTATCACCGATTGTGCATCTGCTTGCATGCGCCTTCACCCTTCCAGATTGGAGAACACCAGGCAATGACTTTTGAGTTTTCTCGGTTTGTGTTTGGGAAGACTGCAGATGAAATTTCTGGTGAAATTTTATTTCCATTTATCTTCCACTTTGCTTTGGAGGGTGGTGACATCATCAGCTACATTGCAGGATTAGAACAGGCATTTTAGCAGAAATGTTTGGTCAACCTCCCACAAATTGCAACAAAAGCAAACTCAGCAGATTTTGATTCCTGGATATGTCCTCAGTGACAGAAAAAAAAGTCCTAAGGGATCCTCCAGGAGGAAAGTCCTGAAATCATGGAAATCCAATATGGCCGCCACCCGACTTCGGGGACAATGAGAAAATTGTAAAGATTGATATTTTAATAAGTAAATATATGTTTTTCTGCATTCTAATTGTTTCTAGTTATGGTCAGTATATTGATATACAAGAATAATTATGAAAAAGTAAAATGTATTGAGGGTAAAATAAAAAATTATAGCTTTTTTTGTCCAAAAATGTCAATTTTTTTGTCCCGAAAAAAAAAAAAATTTACCTGATGCTGATTTTGGCTCCTGGACAAAAAAAAAAGAAACGTTGAAGACACAAGATGAAGTCAAGTGTATGGCAATACAATATAATTATGTAAATCATTGAAACATGACAAAATTCACAATTCCACTCGGGGCAATCACATCTGCCTGACGAAGGTTCTGCCAACACTTCTGCCAACCCCAGTCTGTGGAAGAAGTATGCAAGTCTGACGTCTTGAAACGAATCAAAGACCACCTTCAGAAGCATGCCGAGTCTGCAAAGATATCTTCTAGAACTTCAGCGCTCTGGGTTCAGTAGATGGACATGCTAGGGACATGCTAGACATTCTACGCAAATACATCCGGACAGAGCGCACTGGGAACTGGGCACTACATCTACAGGCCATCCAGGAATCTACTGCCATCTTACCTGGCAGCCTCGGGCCACAACCTGTATGCCAAATCTGCGAGGGTGTATCTGCAGATGTCCAACCTCAAAACTCAACATCCCAATGTCCAACAATGTTTTGATGAGGGGTTCCATGCGGTTTGATGAAGTGATCGCCTGTGGGCAGGTCTTTTATCTGACCTGATCATCGAACAAGTTCTGATGAGAAGTTTGAAGACCAGCGGGGGGCTCACACGAGGGCGAGGAATGACAGAGCAACAACGGCTGGTATGGCGACTATCAGTGCCTGCCTGTGCAGAAATAAACCAGGCAATGCAGGAGCTCACAAGTGTGAACTACAACACTGGAGAGCAGAAGAAGGACATGACCAAGGCAAGACAATCTCGTGACTGGAAGGACACACTATCAGCTCTTCAGTATTTACAGGAACGGAATCCGTTCAGTAGTGATCCACGTCTGAGAAACATTGCCACTGGAGTTCATGCACACCCCACCGTCAACGTTGATACAGCACATGCTGTAGGAGCCAAAATATTGAAATCTATGGATGGGGAAACACCTGCCGAGTACACATTTAAGAGGAAAGACCAAGTTGTCCCCCTCGGCATGAAGTCATCTGTCAAGATTGATGGAGAGCAAGTCCAGGTTGACCCACAACTCCTCTTCCAGAGACTGATCACTGTTGCACAGACAGCAGAAGAACTGGAGTCGGCCTTCAAATATGAACTGTGCAGCTATCCACCAGCCCTCTTTGATTCCTCTCTTCAGCTCCGAGAAGCACACAAGCCAGTCTTTGCTGATGCAATCTGGGATCTTCTTGGATCCGATGTCCCAGCCGATATCCCCAATGATGGGCAACAGCATGTTTTGGATGGCGGGGCACTTGTTCAATGCATTCCATGGTCTCGTGGATCTACATACAGAAACATATGCCACCAGTACACTGATTATGTAACGAAGAAGTACGGAGATGCCATAGTCATGTTTGATGGTTATGAGAGTACCAACACGAAGGACATGACACACCAGAGACGGTCTAAAGGGAATGCTGGCATGACTGTGACATTTACAGCTGACATGCGTCTCACAATGAAGAAGGAACAGTTTTTTTGCCAATAGGCAGAATAGACAGCGATTCATTTTTATGTTGAGTCAAGAGCTTCAGAAGAAGAACTGTGAGACACACCATGCCTCAGGGGATGCTGATCTCGTGATTGTACTGAAGGCCGTGCAGTCTGCTACTGTCACCAACACTGTGTTAGTTGGTGATGACACAGACCTCCTCGTCCTCCTATGCTGGAATGCAAGCTTAGAATCCCATGACCTCTTCTTTTGTCCCAAGCCAAAGAAGAACATGAAGAAGCCTCGCATCTGGAACATCAAGGCTACAAAGAAAATGATTGGTACAGACATACGCAAGCACATACTGTTTCTACATGCAGTTCTTGGGTGCGACACAACATCTCGTCCTCATGGGATTGGAAAGGGAGCTTCCCTCAAAAAGTTCAAAGCAAACAACACATTCCGTGAGCAGGCCAAGGTTTTTGATACATATCCAGCTTCCATATGTGATGTGGCAGATGCAGGAGAAAAAACATTGGTGATAATCTACAACGGAAAGTCAACTGACACCCTGGACACCCTCCGGTATCAGCGGTACTGGGACAATGTGGCTTGGAGCTCCTCTCACGTGCAACCACAGACGTTACCACCAACATCAGAAGCAGCAAAGTATCACAGCCTGCGCGTGTATCTGCAAGTCCAAGAATGGAAGGGATGTGCAGATGAACTTCTTCCGACAGACTGGGGTTGGCAGAAGTGTGACGAGGGTTTTGTGCCACTTCAGACATCAATAGCTCCAGCTCCTGAAAAGATGTTACGTGTCATTAGGTGCAACTGCCAGGCTGAATGTAGCACCATGAGATGCACATGCAAGAAGCACAACATTGAGTGCACTCCAGCTTGTGGAAACTGCAGGGGCTCTGGCTGCACAAACACTCCATGTGACAATGATGAGGATGATGACGACATTGTCAAGTTCTAACTTGAATACACTTGATTTTTCTCAACATGTATAGTAAGTTTATAATGGATGTAGTTTCTGAGTTTAATGCGAATTTTCATTTTCATTTCGAAACCTTCGTCAGGCAGACGTGATTGCCCCGAGTGGAATTGTGAATTTTGTCATGTTTCAATGATTTACATAATTATATTGTATTGCCATAGACTTGATTTAATATTGTGTCTTCAACGTTTCTTTTTTTTTTTTGTCCAGGAGCCATAATCAGTATCAGGTAAAAAAAACAATTTTCAAGACAAAAAAGCTATAATTTTTTATTTTGCCCTCGTTACATTTCACTTTTTTAATAATTATTCTTGTATATCAATATACTGACCATAACTATAAACAATTAGAATGCAGAAAAACATATATTTACTTCTTAAAATATCAATCTTTACAATTTCCTCATTTTCCCCGAAGCCTGGTGGCGGCCATATTGGATTTCCATGATTTCAGGACTTTCCCCCCCACCCCCGGAGGATCCCTTAGGACTTTTTTTTCTGTCACTGAGGACATATCCAGGAATCAAAATCAGTTGAATTTGTGGGAGGTCATCCGACATTTTGACTGTACTAGATTCCTAGATCGATGGTTCTTTTGCTTCCTCGTTTGTGGTGTTATCGCCCCCACTTGCGAGGCTCCCTCGCGGCCGTCTACCGAACCGAGTCTCGAATACCAATGGCGATGGATGTGTAATCGAAGAATTGCGATTGAAACGATGCCAAGAGCCTTGTTTTATCAGTGCTGAAGTGAAACTGGTGAGCCAACTGCTTGCGAGAAGGCCCACACAGGATGAGGGCCCTCGATGTTATGAAACCTAACAAGGACTTCTTATTCCTTTTACATGTTTGAAAATATTGTCATTTCATGGAGGACTAAACAGTTGGCATTTTTTGACATTGTTGTTATAAAAGGTGGTACATGTTGCTCTTCACGATTTGGGTCTTGCCAAGGACAAGGTCGGAGTGCCGACATGTGTGAAGTGCCAGTTCTACTGTGGATAAAGAGGAAAAGTTTCCTAAATGATAAGTTGGTATGAAATTTAATACACAATGCAATATCGAATGGGATAAGGAAATGTAAACAGGAATTGGTTGACGATGCTTCGCGAAGTTTAGTTTGTCATTTGGACAGAGTGACGATGAACCAAGCATTATGAACTGAACTTTCTGCTTCTGTGCATGTTGCAGGTATGGTGAGCGCGTGCTGCTTCACGGAAACGAACAAGCTCCGATAACTGCGATCGACACGACGTGAAACTCAAAACTATTCGATCGTATCGGCTGACCGTGGCCATGAAGCCCTGATTTACTCCGAAATCATGGCTTCGTGCACACTGGCTTCGGAAGGAACCTCAAGGAAGCAACGGGACACGGACGTCCAGGAATTGGCATGGTGTCTTCACCAGGAGAGACTCCACCTGAGTTCGGAGCGTGAACTTCTGCAGATTCTCAACAAGGATGTGGCTCGGTTGCAGGATGAGCTGGCTCAGATGTCCTGGCTGTGTTCCCATGCTCGTTCCTACCTTTCTCACCTTAAGTTCCTGCAAAACAAGGAATTTGGGTAAGCAAAAGCTATTGTTGTATCATCACTGACACGTACTACTTTTATCTGTGGTTTCGCTTGTTCCAATCAATGGTTATGTCTTTTCTGTACCTTTAGTACAAACCCACCTGTCTGAATATTGCACTATTCTATCAAAAGTCATGGGTCACCCCTTTCCATTTGTGAGAATTACCGACACGCAGCGGATTTATGAAACCGTCAATTTTCTCAACGGGAACGGTACTTTTAAAGCTTCAGAGAGCAGTCTTTTTACTGCTTTTCAGAGCGTTATGTCCCAGAGATATGAGGTATTGGAGCTCCAACAAGGAATGATCATCGACTGTCAGAGAGTAGCGACCTCCATCAGGGCAATGGTAGCATCAGGACCTCCAAAATGAACTGCGGGTCACTTGTCATGAAAGGGAAAAACTAAAGGCAAAAAGGTAACCGTGACCATTGAGCTGGTCGGCCTTCGAAAAATTGTTTTGTGGGGGAATAGAACCATGCAATGGATCGTTCCGTGAAATGTGTGATTTATTTGTCCCTTGAAACCTCTGTGACGGGAGGGAGGAGGTTGAGGTATTATTGGGATTTCGGGTGAGCACCGATACAGTTTGTCGAGCCTTGCATTTGTTCGAATCCCACAGAAGAGCAGCTGTACATCAACCTTCCATGATTTTGGTGAAATACACGAGGTCACGTGATATGGCGTAACAAATTGGTATCCTGGTGCCTTGAAATGCAGAAACGGATTTTTTCCAAAGTGACGAGTTCAGGAAAAGATTGTTCAAGAGCGACGGTAGGGTGGACTGTGAGACGTGTGGGAGCACCAGGTATGGACTCGATGACGACGACGACCACAAAATGTTGGAGATAAAGTGGGCATTCGGTGCACGGAATCTCGGACAATCCCATCTCCAACCCGATGCCGGTCGTGTTTCTCATCCTCAATGGCGGTCGAAGCCAATAATCCCACTTATTGGCTGCAGCTGCATGCATCTTGGAATACGCATTGAAGTTGCCTGCCAGTTTGGATCAAGGACTACGTCTGCATTTTGACGACAGAGTAGCCGCGGAATGTACTACCAGATGCAGTCTCACCGGCTCGATGACGATTTCCACGAGGCATCGGCACAACACTGCAGACTGCACTCGTAACAGACTTGAGAGCTGTCGTGATGAAGGCATATTACAGATGTTGGAGTGACAGTCCAAGCTGTGATCGGGGCACATCGAGACCCGAGCACGTATACAGTATAATGGGCTCGCACTGACCATGGCTTTTGGGCAGGATAGTGTATGGTTAAATCAATAGCTCTGTAACTCGTGATGATGTTATTCGTAACTTTTTCTTTCCCGGATCCGGATATAAGTAACAATGTAACAAAGTATACCCCAAGTCTGTGACATGTGACGAGTTACAAAAAAAATATATCAGGGGTGACATTGGATGGCAATGTGACCCCATTTTTCGTGCAGTTCACGTTGTTGCAGTGCATAAAGCGTTTCGACAAGTGAAATGAGCTCAATGCGACCCTCAGTTAATGATGAATGCTCCTCTAGAGATACATCTGTCAGCGATGACGTCATCGATTACCAAAACGAAGGAATGTTTCGATTTGTGTCAAAGTAGGCAACATAATTTGGACGCTCCGAGGTGAGCACCGAAACACCATTTTGGATGTTTATTTATTTATTTATTACATCAACACCATGACCTCATGTTTCCCACTTGCCGCAGTCATTACAACCACCAAGTCTTGAAAGTTTCACCGACACCTGGTGTCGGCCGTGATCAGCCGGCAGTGAAACTCCTTGAACTTTTGTTCCCTTGTCAGTCCAACTCTCAGGAATACCGGATGTCTATATTATTGCTCGTTTCCCACTCGAGATGTCATCCAGGCTGGAATCGAGGCGCCAAGCCCCGAATGAGCAGGGAAACACTTTGAAAGTATGATTCGTATCTCAGAAAGTTCACTCTTCCTTTCCCTCGGACGTGCCACTCCACAAGTCTTCCACAACTCATTCACTTTCATCTGTTTGCTTTTGTTGTTATTTTTTTTCAGGGCGATACGTGCTCTTTTTGCATTGCTCACAGAGCAGTGGAAAATATTTATTTCCCTTCAAACCATTTGTACCTCCCTCACCGAAGGTGGACGGATGTTATGTATTCACCCCTGTCTGTCTGTCTGTCTGTCTGTCTGTCTGTCTGTCTGTGAGCAGGGTATCTCAAAAAGTTACAGACGGATTGGGACGAAACTTGGTGGACAGGTTGGATAGGTGACAAGGATGAATTGATTCGAGTTTGGTGAAGATCCGGATCCGGATCCGGATTTGTTTTTTTTATTTATAAAGTAATTCTTCACAATTTAGAGCTCAGCCCAAAAATAATATCTCAAGATGTTACGGACGGATCAGGACAAAACTTTGTGGACAGGTTGGGTAGGTGACAAGAATTGGTCGAGTAGATTTCGGTTCAGGTCCGGATTGCAGATCCGGCCTTTCCGTGGGATACAAAATGTCAATTGTTCATCCTCGCGGAAGTATTGTTGAGGATCGGCGACGGAGGGATTCGCACCCCACTCCTGACTAGCAGTGTTGAAGATTTGGCATCACTTAACAGCACCACCGTCTCAGGGGTTATAACGCCGGCTGGTTCGGCACATGTCTCAGGTCACGTGCCTCGGATCACGATACCAAAGTACACCTGTACCTTGCCAGTTGGGGAAATAGACCCCGGTTACAGACTGGATTTGTCAGAGATCGAGCGAAGTCTGCCAGTCCATAACCATTTTGGTTTTAAATACAAATCGAGCGAATTGTTCCTCAGCACAGCACGAATAAACTCAAGGCGGCAACTTTCATATGAATCAGCCAGATTTATTAGGGACATGTCGGGAACACGACACAAGCAAAACATTCACGAACGTTATAATTAATCTATAACCCGCTCTTACCTAGGGAGCTACGGGTTTCGAAGGGAACCCTAGCGAGATAAGCCTTAGACAACATGCAGACAACATGCAGACCAGACACAGAGTACTTGGTGATGCCTCATGGACGAGGGGAAAGTGTCAAAGGCACGAATGCAGCTCGTGAGAAGCCGATGTCAACGGATTCGAGCGCCCAAGCTCGAACACGCCGCGTGGCAAGATGGCGGCGTCGTCCTTTTGTCGCACCGCTCACGCACCAGCCTCAGTGCGTTCAGCCCCCGTAAGGTCGACGGCACAAGAGCGAAAGATCCACGGTGTGTTCCAGCTGGCTTTTCACAAGGTCCAGCATACAAATCCAGACCTGGCCTGCTCACCAGACTAGGCCAAATCGGGGTGTTGGGCTCCGCAGGCGGATCGACAGGATGAAAAAGGTGTCGAGCCGTGCCGGGAGCAGAGACAGTCAGAGGCTCCGTGGTTGGATTCAGGATGAACCTGGGGACGACCTGCATGCTGGGTCCATCGCCGAGGAGGAACAGCCATCAAGTCACTCCTCATGAAGCAGATCACAGACTCGACTCCAGCAGTCTCTCATCCAGCAGAAGGCAGACTGACCTCCTTGCCTTCTCGGCACTCACTCTTCTGGACACTCCCCTGGGGACCCGTGATTGGTCCATCGCTCGAGATTGCAGCTGCCCGCCACCAATCAGCTGCCGACACGTCTCGTCGACCGACACTCTCAGAGTGCTGGGCGGAGCTAGTTCGGAGAGGGGAAGGAAAAAGAAGCAAGGCTCCTCCCGGTACACCACCACTGTATGAACACTGGACAGCCGGCTACACCTCCCGGCACACATGTAACGTCCAATTACCGAAAAACCTGGCTAAACATGCATTTAAGGGGGGATCTGGGCTAATCCTACATTTAATAACACACGAAGGGCCATTTCCACAACAGTATGTGCTCGATCCAGTGCCGTTCTAGTTTCATTTGTATCTATTTATCTTTCCATGTTGTGTTTGCTGTTCTCTGTCTCACATGCTGCGTCACCTGCGCATGCAAAGATCCTGCTTTGCTCCAACAGGGTTTTTGTTGAAAATCCAATTTCGCTTTTGCATGGTTAGATTCCAATCTGACATTTGCGTGACGAGTTTGGTCAACATTCCCCAAAACGAAGGTGGTTCCCCTTCTTAACACTTGCTTGACTGACAATGTTGGGAAAGCCACAAGTGAAATGCCAAGTGAAAGTATTTGCATTTCTCTCGCATTATGAATTGACCACGTTTACAGGACGGGATTCTGTGCACGCCGACAGAATCAAAGCCACGGTGAGCTATAGCTGGGATTACTTTGGCATTATTCGTTTCCTCGCTGAAAAATCTTTCCCTCTGGATCCGGTTCGAACAAATATGTCAAGACTCGACTCCAATTGTCATCTCTTATTACAGCTCGCTCGCATTCCGTTTTGTGTGCAGAGGTAATGTCATTTGGCTCGAAGTGATGGCATTTTCGCCGCAAGAAACCCTGACCCATGCAGATTTACAATCCCTTGGAGATTGGAAATAAATTTGAATCAGAAAAATGACTCGGTTGCAAAAACACGCAAGTTGTACTCTGTTGTTACGTGGACGTTATTATACTCTCAATTATAGGGTCTTCGGCCTTTCACAGCCGAACCATCTCTGAAGGAAAATCACAACCACAGCTGTGTATTCCATGGAAACACCTTTTCATGACTTGAATGAGAAGGGATAATTGAATCGTTCTTTTTCATTGATTTTGAATTCCATGCGTTTCTTCGGTATCGATAGCCTGCGCATTTTTGGTTGCGAGACGGGGTATTTTGGAAGTAGATTAAAAAGGATGTCATCTAATAATGTAATGTCCCATTATCGATTTTGGGTATCCCCTGGAATTGGCCCGTTGAAGCATCATGGATCAAATGAAGCACTGGATGATGTTTTGTGGGATACTCTGTCCCATCCTTCATTCACCGTCACTCCCAAGTTCTCTGACGTCACGTGGAGGGTTTTCGGACATCGAAAAGCACAACACCTTTGAAGATCATAAAATGCTCCATATAATTATCGCCACACTTTTTCTTTTCTTTTTTAATGGGGGGGGGTATGTATTGTAATCGGCTGCGTCTGTCCGTCACGCTATATCCTCTTAAACGGTTGTGCAGAAATTCCACCACATGCACGAAGGTGCAAGAGCAGTTTCATTTTTGGCCTCGCCCCTTGGGTGCGGTCAAAATGTCAACTTCCGAAAAATGTAATGATGGGAAAATTTTTGTGATGAAACTTTGTCCGGTAGATGCAATCAACATTGGGGGATGCATGAAATATGCAACGATTTTTTTTTTTTAGAGGGATTTGACCTTCGGTTCATGTTCCAGGGGTGGGGACATAAGGTCATGGGGTCAACATGGTAAAAAAAATTTTAATTAACTCAAAATTTGACATTGGTTCGTTCTTGGTGTAACTTTATGCAATCTTTCAACCTTGCTTTCGGTGGGAAGCGCGGGGATTTGCGACGGCGGGCCATCGACTGCGCTCTGGTTACCTCCGCCACCAAAGGTGGAAGGCGGTGATGTTTTCACCCCTGTCTGTGTTTTTGTTTGTTTGTTTGTCTGTGTGCAGGATCTCTCAAGAGTTGTGGATGGTTTTGGATGAAATTGGGCAGGTTGGGTGTGTGACGAGGACAAACTGATTAGGTTTTGGTGAAGATCCGGATCCGGATCCGACGACAAGAATTTTAAAAGTGATTCTTCACCATTGAGAGATCGGGCCAGAAACGATATATAGCACGATGTCTCAAACAGTTTTTTGGACTGATTCGGACGAAACTTGGTCGACAAGTTGGCTGTGTGACAAGGACGAAGTGATTTGATTTTGTTGAAGATCCGAATCTATATCCGGATACGGAAATTTCTTTAATTTTTAAAAGCGATTCTTCATATCACCTTTGAGAGGTGAGGCAAAAAAAAACGACATATAGCACGATATGTTTAAAATGTAGTGGGTCCGGTATGTTCTGTTGGATCAGGCATTGCGTGGTAGCGGTACGCGCTCGACCGAGTGCCCTTGTAGTTAAGGTGTGTTCTTTCTTGCTAGCCATTCCATAACTTTTCTTACTTCCTCTTTGTGATGATCTTTGATAATTCTGACAGCATGATGTGAAGCATTATCTTGGTAGCACTCGCCAAATGTCTTGCAACCGGACCAAGACTGTGGCGATGAATGATTCAGCCATCCATTCACCTATTCGAACAACAACATCTGTGCATTCCCATTGCTGTTGCCACCCGAATGCATGATTGACCTTCCTTCCCAATTGTTTTTGATATCGTAACATCGAGTAGACCAACACCAACAGGCCTTCGAGATTCTATTTAGACGTCCATCGTCATTGCACAAACTGAATCTTGATCACTCAACGGTACAGCCGTCCACCCTCGTGGCTGCCGATATTGATGACCACGGTGACGTCTGAGGCAATCAGTACAACATCATGGGATCATTTGGGGGGAGCTATAGCAGGTCTACTAAATGGGACCTCAAACTTTACTCTTTCAATCTTTTCTTATAGCTGGTCATTTGTGGTGACCCTGAAGGCGATAATGGGGCTTTTGCAGTTTCCTCGTGATTCTTCATTTCCACACTTAGCGGATGCCAATCGTTGCACGGAATAGTTTGACATTCCATGAGCCGAACCACTTTGCAGCAGCGGAAAGGGGACGTCGGCCTGCATCATTGCCGTCCTTGTGAATCCCGAGGTTCGACCGTTTAAACAAATCTCCTGTTCTCTAAAGGTCAAAACCTCAATAGCAATGGCAATGAAGAATGCTATCACCTGTGCATTGCTTGATAAATGATGGAATGCTCGGAATTTGATTGGAACGGTGCAAAACGCATGCAAATTGCCAGATCCTGTCATATATGTAATATATATATATATATATATATATATATATATATATATATATATATATATATATATATATATATATATATGTATATCCTTTGGTAGTTGAAGACTTCAGTGGTTTTGTCATGGAGGTGGCTAAAAATGATGTAATTTTCAGGCATGATGAAGTCCTACGACCACTGTTGGTGATTTTGTGTTCACTCTCTTTCATTTGCGACCGACGTATGTCTTGCATCGTTTTTTATAACTCTCCAGTGCAACAATATCTCGTGAACTTTCGAAGCAAACTGATCTTCTTATTCCTTTGCCGTCAGCATGTGGCAGCGGTTTCGCATCGTTGCTCGATAACAGCACGGCTGCGCCGCTGATGCAGTGGCCTCTGTAAGTTATAGCAGGAGTTTGTCATTTGTTCAGGATGCCGGCGATGACTCGCTCGGTCTTCGCAAAGGACATCGTGAGATCTTCAACATCCACAAACGAATGCTTGTCAATAGGACACCAAGTTGCGTGCGTCTTCCAATAGACGGTGCGCTTATTGATGCCTCACCCTGCGTGCCAAACATCGGGATGATCGTTTGTAGCTGGGTCTCGATTGAAGTCCAGCTCAGAGACTACAGCTCAGAGAAGAGATTACAGTGATAATCATGTATTATCATCTCCTGAATATTCGAGCGAGAAACGAAAGCCAAAGTACATGATAATTAATGCACGTTGGTGCGATACTGAAGTTCCCGAGTTCAAAATGCAGGTGAGCGACTCGAGACAATGGGGAAGCCACAGTTCGTTTTTGCTTTCAATACAATGTGTAAGCACACCCCACTCGTATGTATACCATATATATAGTAACCAAACCTTTTCGTGCTGTACTTCTCAAGGTTGAATCACAGCAAGGAAACCATGAAGTGAGAGAGCGTGCATGTATAGGTTTGTCTATGTAAAATCAACACTGATTGGTTTATCAGTTATGACATCGATGTTAATCTGAGCCCCCATTGTTTAGCCCACAGTCATCAGTATCTCTGGCTCAGATTGGCTGGAGTGGAGTACCGGGCGATGACTCAACATTCGCACCAACGCCTTGGAGAGAGAGAGAGAGAGAGAGAGAGAGAGAGAGAGATAGAGATAGAGATAGAGATAGAGATAGAGATAGAGATAGAGATAGAGATAGAGATAGAGATAGAGATAGAGATAGAGATAGAGATATAGAGAGATATAGAGAGATATAGAGATAGAGATATAGAGAGATAGAGAGATAGAGATAGAGAGATAGAGAGATAGAGAGATAGAGAGATAGAGAGATAGAGAGATAGAGAGATAGAGATAGAGATAGAGATAGAGATAGAGATAGAGATAGAGATAGAGATAGAGATAGAGATAGAGATAGAGATAGAGATATAGAGAGATATAGAGAGATATAGAGATATAGATATATGCAACGCGATGCCTCCAACGCCGATGACTCACCGTTTCAATGCGGTACATACCTTGGACGGTGGTCGGAGCAACAGCTTTGATGTTTCCATGTTTAAAGACGATGAGAGCATGTACAAATTCCTTTTGACAACATAACACAGGGTCCATGGAAAGGATGAAGGTTGATTCCAACATACGTAGATGTGAAACACTCCGAGCTCGACTCGGTTTCTTAAGCATATCTGAATTGTACTGGTCTGCACATACGGGGTTGGCAACGGAGTGGCGTGCAATGGCAGAAGAACAAGAAATGGCCGACGGTCCTTGAACGATTCCTACATGCTCCCACTGGTTGTGTCCTAACTCTCAAGTCCTTTTCTCGAATCGCCGGAGGGACTTGCTGCTTGATACGATCAGCCGACCTTCGGGTTGTGCGGCCCACTTACCGAGCTTCACATCGGCACTGAAACTCATCGATAACATTGCTGATTTGTGAGGTGGGCAAAACATCCTTGTTGACTGATGTAAGCAAACGGCGACAGGTAAAGATAACTCGAGGTTGTACAGCCAGGTACGTGTTTGATATCGTATGTTTGATTCGTTCTCCAAACCTTCTTGATGATCGTCCATTCCACGGCATCCTGGCTTCGACTGGACATTTGTCGAGACCAAGCTCGCGATCCTTCGTCGTATTTAGAAACTTGTGCACATATCTCTTAATTATATACTCCGGGTAACCGTTCTCACCGAGCATATTCATGATTTTTTCTCCATTTCAGCAGGAAGATGACAAGGTGAGCAAATCCTCCGAGCCCTGTTCACAAGGATCTTGATCGAGGCAATCCATGTATGTCGTGGAGCTGTAGGAACCCGAACGAGACAACTGCCCAGTGAAGGTAGGCCTCCGGTCGATGGATGTAGTGAAACCACGCGCAGATCTTTCAACCAAAACGCCCAAAAATGGGAAAGTGTTTGAAGAGTCCAGCTGGCAGGTAAACTTCAGCGCTGGATGGGGAGTGTTCAGCCGTATCAAGAAGTTATCGCACGTCATCCGAGTCTCAAACAAAGCAAAAATATCATCAACATACCGGTAGTGTACGACGGAAGAATCCACACCTTGCCGACCAGTAAGTTTCCGCATATCGTGAAAACCCACAAAGATATTCGCAACAACTGGGCCTAATGGAGAACCTGTGGCCACACTATCAGTTTGGACATCCATAATGTTTGGTGAAGCGAAATTCATCCTGACTTGTTGCTGCGTTCATCAACTCCACAAACACTTGTTCAGAGATCTGCGGTTGTTCCAGATCACTGTGATTTAGCAGATGTGTGCCATATATCAATAGTCTCCGTCAGTGGGACATTTGTGTGAACAAGCTTTCAATATCAAACGAGGCGATTATGTCGTCCGCACTTGTCGGTGTTGCAGCACAAATTGCTTCTGCAAATGCCTCCCTTCACTGGGCAGTTTACTCGTTGGGATTCCGACAGCTCCACGAGATACAAAACTGCCTCGATCAAGATCCTGGCGAACAGGGCTCGGAGGATTTGCTCACCTTGTCATCTTCCTGCTGAAATGGAGAAAAATCATGAATATGCTCGGTGAGAACGGTTACCCGGAGTATATAATTAAGAGATACGTGCACAAGTTTCTAAATACGACGAAGGATCGCGAGCTTGGTCATGAACAAATGTCCAGTCCATGTCAGGACGCGGTGGAACGGACGATCAGCAATAAGGTTTGTCGAACAAATCAAACGTATGATATCAAACACGTACCTGGCTGTACAACCTCGAGTCATCTTTACCCGTCGCCGTTCCATGCTCTTTTTCAGAGGGCCGATTCTGTCGAAGCAGTTTTCTTGCTGCGGTTACAATCCCGGGCGGGTCGCCACTCCAACACAGGAAGGCAGAGCAGGAATTTGGAATTTGTTCATGGTGCCCGACGATAGCTCGCCTACTCTTCACGGGTGACACCGTGGGATCTTTAACGTCCATCCAAGGGGCGGCACACACA
The DNA here is from genome assembly GCF_056783735.1 of Eptatretus burgeri. Lineage (NCBI taxonomy): Eukaryota > Metazoa > Chordata > Myxini > Myxiniformes > Myxinidae > Eptatretus > Eptatretus burgeri. The sequence continues at coordinate 61,242,500 of NC_140974.1, forward strand.
TCGAATCGCCCTGCTTGTATACAATCATGGTTTGTACTTGTTTAGGCTTTTTTTTTTCTTGGAATCTCACCTTGATAAAGATGTTTTGGTAACGGAACGAAGAGCTCGTCATTCTTTGTGAAGGCCGATCTGCATCGGTGGATAGGTAGAACGATGGTTGAAATATACACGACGTTGATCGAGGCGTGCTATACCTGCCGTGGAATGTTTCGGGCGTTGACCGTCTTTCGCTACGACGAAGGGTTAACATGTGAAACGTCAGCTTCTCCTTTCCAGCCATGGTGGCTCGCATACCCTGATCAATGTCCTGTTGATTTCGTCCATTGTCTTGATTGCAGCTTGTCGGTAAGCTCCGTATGTGGGCTGAAGTTAACTTGGGACAACGAGACTTGTGAGGTTGCGTTTTCTTGGCAAAACTCCCACACAAAGCAAATGACATTGTTTGCTTTTTTTTTTTTTAATTTCCCCTCGCATGTGTTGTATTTGTTGTTCGACTACAAGTAGATTTAATGCTAAAGAGACTGATTTTCATCATTGCGCAGATGATGTCTTCAGCTCAAAAATGTACTGACTAACCGCTTCCATTTTTTTATTTGTGCCCTCAGTAACCTGTCCCCAGGATCCTGCCGTTTTCCACCTCCTCCACCACCTCCCCATTTTGTGGACATCCATCGCAAACTACCGGCGTACATGTCGGCTTATGGAAACCTTCTCTCGGGCCTACGATCCAGACCGGGGCTCATTGCCGTTTGCTTAGCTGCAGGAGGTCAGTTATCCACGGCAACCCCAAAGGAAGCCTGCGATGACCACATAGAAGCTATCTATGCCGGGGTGTTTGGTTCTGGCCTAGTAGATTCTGATGAAGAAGGTTTGCTTCTTGTTCTTGGTACGTTGTTTGATGAGGAATTTTCTCGGGCAATGGGTATCCACAAAATGCCAAGTGGAAGGACTTGCTTGGACAAGAGTTGCTCGCCAGAAATAGCAAGTGAAAAGATGGCAACATTCGAGGGAGAGCATTCGGATAGGGAAGCGATGGCTTTAAGAGTCGCATGCCGTTTGCTCGAAATCCAACTGGATGACACGAGTGAAAGTGAAAACCACAATCCCTCGGTGTTCTGTCAACTCTTTCGCAAGTTTGTGAACGGATTGCCCGCGGTTCGACTGTACCTAGCCGTGGTGCTCCATGAGCCCTTGATGGCATTGGTGACTTGTGAGATTGACCTCGAGGGACCACAAGGTGGAGAAGGCACAGACGATGAAACTGCAGTTCGTATTGCAGAGTATGCCAGTGCGATCTTGGAATCCCTGCACACAGCAGCTTCGAGTTTCCCACCAGGTCTCGCTGCTTTGTTCCGCCGGGTACATGGAGTGCTGCAGGGGAGCTGTGAGACCGGAGAAAAATTGCTGGGACCTGAAGCGGCCGAAGTGGTGTGTGGTGTCCTCCTTTTTGCTGAGCTCGTCTTGCCGGCTGTTCAAAGGCCTGCTACCCTGGGGCTCATTGAGGAAGAAATAATTGATGGGCGATTACGTCAGGTCCTGCATCAGGTGATTTGAGACAAAATATATGATGGACAATCTTTACTTCTCGAATGCATACACTTGCTTCCATTGTGTTTTTGAGTTTGAGCTACGATTGTTTTTGACAATTTTGTGCGTAAAATCTTTCAAAAACAGACTATACTGCACATCACATTTTCCCTTCTCCAACCCTCCCGCACCTCTTTCTGACCCTCTTCCTCCTCTTCCATTGCTTTAATCCTCCATTCGCTTACTTCGTTCTTCCTTTCTTGGTTAATGTATGCCTGGTGTTGGCTTAATGGTTAGGGTGGCGGGCTTTGGATCCCCGGGTCCTGAGTTCAAATCCCGCTCAGCCATTGAATTAATACCAGGTGGGGTTAACTCGGCCTGTCATCCTCCCAAAGTCGGCAAAATGAGTGCCAGCTTGCTGGTATACTGTGTCGGAGTGGCGACCCGTCCAGGATTGTGCCCAATAGCCAAGGAGACTGTTTCAGCAGCACCAACGCTCTGCACAGAGTATGGTCCCAATCTCTCTCTTCTTCCTTTCTTGATGAATCAAGTCTGACTTAGTGATGGCATGTTGGGATGTGTAAATAAGCCATTTACTCAAAGTACCTTTCAGTTATGTCTTGCCAAGCAATATAACAGCCAGATGGAAAGCCCTGCGTGTCTTGCTGATGAGTCTTTAAGACAAAACTGTCCAAAACTGATGCTGAACTACAAGGTTACTATTATTTTCTTGAGTGTGTTGTTGTCCTTGATCATTTCTAGTCGTATTGTTCTTCTTCCTTCTCTCTACGCTGCACCCTCGTGTTTTTTTTTTCCTCCCTTAACTAACTTTGGTAATGGCAAAGATGGCTTAGTTGATAGCTTGTTCACCGTTGAGATGTCTCGTCTGGGTTTGACGACCATTGGGGTCCATTTGAAAATGAGAAAACAACTGCTGTTTGTAAAGGCGCTGTCACACCTTGACGATTTAGCCAGCGTATGCCGACGCATGCAAAATTTGGCTAAAACGCTGGCACACGTCGAATACGTTATGGGTAAGTTTTGTATACGTTAAGAGCACGCTGACATACGTCGTAGCACGCTGGCATACGTTGTAGTACGCCGAGCTGTTAGACAAATTTTCCATGCTTGAAATTTTTCGACGTATGACTCACACGTTCCGCATAACGCTGGGCATAAGTTGTAGGCACGTTACGCGATCGTTGACACACGTCGACACACGTTACTTGTAAGTTACTCATAAGTCAAAACACGTCGAGGTAATGTTAAGCGTACCTGAAACTTATTTCTCACTTATGAGTAACTTGTTGTAGGCACGTTACGCGATCGTTGAAACACGTCGAGGTAATGGTTAGCATCAGTGTTCCAGACTCCCTGGTTTTTTTTTTTCTTTTTCGGTATGACGGTGATGTTGACACTTCGATTTCTAGTGCGGTTATAATATAATATAATTAATAGGCTGCCGCTCAACGATATAAATCATAACCGCACTATAAATCGAAGTGTCAACATCACCGTCATACCGAAGAAAAAAAAAAACCATGGAGTCTGGAACACTGATGCTATACATTACCTCAACGTGTGTCAACGATCGCGTAACGTGCCTACAACTTATGGCCAGCATATGCGGAACGTGTGTCATACGCCGAGTACGTCGAGAAATTTTCAACATGCTGAAAATTTATCGACGTACTCGGTGTACTACGACGTATGCCAGCGTACTACGACATATGCCAGCGTGCTCTTAACGTATACAAAACTTACCCATAACGTATTCGACGTGTGCCAGCTTGGTTCGGCAAATTTTTCATACGTCGGCAAACGCTGGCGAAAACGTCAAGGTGCGACAGCGGCTTCACACTTCGATGTCTAGTGTGGCTATGATTTGAATCGTCGAGCCGCAGCCTATGAATAGCCTACGCCTCCTGATCGTCGGCGATACGCTGCCGCGCGCTTTGCATAAGTTGGACTATCGTTGGGCATGGGTTGTGAACGCCGACAACAAGCTGAGCATTCGTTGGTATAAGTTATCTATATGTGATTGAAACGTTCTGTGTACGTTACTCATACGTTATGCATACGTCCAACACGTTATTATATGCCCAAAACTTTAAAAAACCATCAATAGTTCAGCGTACGCCAATGTTTTACATACATTTTGATACCTTGTCATACGCTAGCTAAAACGTCAAGGTGTGACAGCCCCTTAATCGATGTTAAATGTCCTCGGAAACACGGAAAATCGCAATTTGGGAAATTACATTGCTCACAAAAACATTACTTCTTGTTTTTTTTTTATTATTTTAATATGTTTAGCTCACCAGGAATGTAGTTCCGGGGAGTTTATTGGATGGTGTATCCGTCCATCCGTCCACGAACACTTGCAACTTCTTCTCCGAAACCACACACACTTTCAATGAAACTTGACCACAACCTCCATCACCTAGTATGTACCAAAGTTTGTTCACTGAATTAAAAAAAAATCAGTTCCTTAGTGGATCTACAAGGGCTGCCCCCCCCCCCCAAAAAATATGTATTTGCTTTCTTCTCCAACATCAGAAACATAATTTAGATGAAACTTGACAACAATCTTCATCATCCATGAAGTACCAAAGTTTGTTCATGACATTAAAAAATTGGGTTTTAAGGGGGTTTACAGCGGGGCTGCCCCCCAAAATAGGTGTTTGCTATAATATTGGTTCATTGGTACATTTTGCTGATTCCGTCTGACGTTGACTTCCTCCTCAGTATCATCATTCGACCAGGTGTGTGCCCTGGGGTATTCCCACCCCCCCCCCCATTTTTAATAAATACTAGACGACCCGTGAACCCATTTGGTTCCCGTTGTGACAGCGGTTGATTAAAAAAAAAACATAGCTCCAGCGAACTATACCGCTGTGGTTGTTTGCATTGATCAAATTCTCCCGAAGAGTACTTCACTGAATCGGGAATTGATTTTTAAAATAATTTTTTCGTTGCCCGATTTGAACGAAACTTGATACTGCACACTGCAGGAGAATGGTGAGTAAGGTTGGCTGAAATTTTTTGCGCTATCGTGTACCGTTTTGGCTGTATTTTGGGAACATACATACATACAGACAAGATAAGAGTTTTAGTAATATATAGATACTTGCATAGAAGTTTTACAAATCGTTTTTAAAACAATTTCATACTCGCGAGAATGGTCTTGCGTTTTCTGGATTTTAACATTGAAAACGGAAGTGTGCCGAATAGAATATGCAGGCGCACTGAGGTGACATCGCTGCAAAGCATGGTGGCAATAAAAAGTGCAGTCGATAGGAAAACAAACATGACAAAAATTGTTGCAGGAATTGAAAACGTTGTGGCAATGGAATTGGCTTCACAAAGGAAGTTGACAAAACAGCACTGTCTAGTCTTAAAATATCAAAGGCCGGTTGTGCTCATTGCAAAGTGTGTGCAAAAGAAATGGACGACGGGAAACGTTTTCCAGCCACGATTGAAGACCACATGAGCTGCTCTAAACACAAGGAACTTCTCCAGATACAAAAGACCAATTACGCTCGATCAGGTATGTGTTGTTACATTTATATGTGGGTGGACTTGTAATAGAGAGAATAAGCCCCTCGGTAACATTTGTGTTTGGTTTAAGGTAGCAGCACTTCACATGTGTTAATTGCGTGTTTAGGGGTAAGTAGTCCTCTGTATTGCCTGCGTGTGGACGGGCTTTGTGTGATTTAGCGGTTAGTTATATTAAGGATGTCCAGTACGTGTGTTCCCTTGTGTGTGAACACGAGCGAGGTCATGGCATGCAGGAATCGGCATGCTGGCCCACGTGGCTCCCATCTCATTAAATTGTATCAGTGCACATTTTGTTATTTGGTGGATTTTTTTTACATCCTCCACCAAAAGTGAAGGAGGTTATGTTTTCACCCCTTTCAGTCTGTTTGTCTGTTTGTTTGTGTGCAGGATATCTCAAAAAGTTGTGGACTGATTCAGATGCAATTTTGTGGACAGGTTGGGTGTGTGACGAGGATGAATTGATTAGATTTTGCTGAAGAACCAAATCTGGATTCAGCTACTAAAGTTTTTTATTTTTATTTTTTATTTTTTATTTAGTGATTCTTCACCATTGTGAGATCGGGCCAAAAACGATATATAGCACAATATCTCAAAAAGTTTTGGATGGATTCGGACGAAACTTGGTGGACATGTTGGTGTGTGACAAGGATGAATTGATTCGATTTTGGTGAACAACCAAATCCAGATCCAGATCCGAAAATTATTTAATTTTTAAAGTGATTCTTTGAAATTGAGAGATGGGGCTAAAAAAGATATTTGGCATGATATTTCAAAAAGTTATTGGGCTCAATATGTTCCGCTGGATCAGGCATTGCGTGACGCAGGTATGCCCTCTCCCGAGTGCCGTTGTAGTTTCTTCGTGTTTTAGGTCAGCAAAAACTCTTTGACTTGTACAAACAATCTGCTGCAATTGGACGTTCAACAAATGTTCCTCACAACACAATCTATCATTGATTGACGTTGAAGGTTCTTTATATGACTGCAAAATGCAGACGCGATGGTTATGGCTTTCACTGCAGAAAGTTATCTGGCATTTTCACAAGTGCCAAAACCTATTACCTCTGCCACCGAAGGTGGATTGAGGTTATGTTCTCAGCCCTGTCTGTTTGTCACTGTCTGTCTGTCTGTGAACAGGATATCTCAAAAAGTTATGGACAGATTTGGACAAAAGTTGGTGGACAGGGTGGTTGTGTGAAAAGGATGAATTGATTAAAAATTTCACATCCAGATACAGATCTTCACCAAAATCTAAAGAGATTCTTCACTGTTGATTGGGCCAAATGCAATATATATATATATACATATATATATATATATATATATATATATATATATATATATATATATATCGATACAGATACATAGATACATAGATACATAGATACATAGATACATAGATACATAGATATATAGATATATAGATATATAGATATATAGATATATAGATATATAGATATATAGATACATAGATACATCGGTATATATTTTCTTTTTTAATATACATAGTCGAGACTTGTGGAAGAGCTAATCCAGTGAACAGATCAGATTGTTGCAGACAAAAACATGACATGTCATATATGTGTGTGCATCATTTTATATATAGTTTGTACATTTTCTGTCAATGTAAGTCTGATTTTGAATTTTAAAAAAATGCTAATTAAAAAAACAAAAAATTTGATTTTTTTTCCCCTTAAAATTGAGATAGCATAAAAACTTGACCTGATTGAGCGAAATGAGATGCATTTCTAAGTTCAGCATGCAAAAAAATAAGAACCGTTGAGAAAACCTAGACCTCCGAAATGACGCAGACCAGTGTAATGTACCTTTGGAAAATCTCATGTCCATGCTGATGTCTCTTGTACTGTTATGAGAGGATCAAAAAATGGAGTTGAAAAGAAAATCTGGAGTAGGAGGGCCCCACAGTCACCAGAAATTAATGGAGATGCATCTCATCATGCTCACGTTGCTGCAAACACATGTTTTGAGCAATTTGGACATCATGTTGAGGGATGGTTGTTGGATCTTTCTTCTGATTTTGAATGGTTATTGGATTACTGATAAGCACTGCAGCAACTCTCAAGTTGCACCTTAAATCCAGGAGAATGGTACCATCCCAGCCTAGGCTGGAGGTTGGCAAGCTCAAGGATGAGAGGGTAGCTGAGGAGTTTGCGAACAGGCTGAGTGGACACTTGGGGGTCTGGGTGCTTTTGGAGATCCTGAAGAGTTGTGGAGTGCCTTGAAGACCACCGTCCTTGATGTTGCCGGTGGATGTCTTGGAACTCACCGCAGGGCAAAGAAGAATTTTGTGTCTCAAGGGACACTGGATACCATTCACCAGAGTCGCAGGGCCAGGCTGAATGGCAGAGTTGAGCTGCTTATGGAGCTGAGGCGTAAAACTGTACGTGCAATAATGGTGGACAAGGAGGCCTATGGGTGAGGAATCTGTGAGGGGGTCGAGCATCACCTGTGGACAGGTGATTCTCGTCCCGCTTACAGGGGAATTCGCGCATTGCATTCATCCAAGCCCATCCCTTGGTGTACTGCAGTTAAAGCAGAGAGTGGTAGGCTCTTAACAGAGGAGTCTGAAGTGAAGGCCCGCTGGGCCGGGTACCTTGAGCGGTTGTACCAGGCTGATCCCCCAGCTGTCGAGTTGGACGTCAGGGGTGTTACAATCAATGTAGCTGACTCTCCAAATAACAGTGAACCACCTTCGTTTTGTGGAAACACGGGCTGCGGTTGACCGGTTAAAATGGGGTAAAGCTCCAGGGATCTGTGGCATCCATGCTGAACTTCTCAAGGCTGGTGGAAATGCTGCACTCGTGTCGTTGCATGCAGTTTTGTGCTCTGCCTGGAACACAGGCATCATCCCAACTGATTGGAAGGGGGGGCCTTGTTGTTCCTCTCTGGAAAGGGAAGGGTGTTCGCCAAGACTGCAACAACTACCGAGGGGTGACGCCGTTCTCAGTGCCAGGCAAGGTCTTTGCTCGGATCATTCTTGATGGGGTTCGCCACCATCTGCTTGAGCACCAGTGTCCAGAGCAGTCAGGCTTTACACCAAAGAGGTCAACGATTGACCGCATCCTTGCTCTTCGTGTCCTCACCGAACGCAGGCGAGAGTTTCGGCAGGGGCTGCTTGCAGCCTATGTTGATCTCTGTAAAGCGTTCGATTCAGTGAATCGGGATGTCCTCTGGAGGATTCTTGGTCTTCGTGGGGTGCCACCAAAACTGATCGATCTGATGTTCTGAACTGTACTCTGGTACTGAGAGTGCTGTGAAGTGTGGTGGTACCATCTCTGACTTATTTCCTGTTGTTACTGGAGTTCGTCAGGGGTGTGTACTGGCCCCCACACTTTTCAGCACTTGTATGGACTGGATTCTGTGGAGGATGTCAGAGAGATCAAGCTGCGGTGCATCGTTTGGCAATGTCAAGATCTCAGACCTTTATCTCGTAGATGATGCAGTCATCTTTTCAGAGACTTTAGATATCCTTTTGAGGGCCCTCGAGGTGCTGAATGAGGAGTTGGAGCCGCTGGGATTACGGGTTTCCTGGGTCAAAACTATGATCCAGCCTTTCAATGACATCTTGGATGCTGCTGTCCTGTCTGTATCAGTTTGTGGATGTTGAGCTCGTGGAGAGATTCACTTTCCTTGACAGTGATATTCATGTCTCTGTTGGCTGTGAGTCAGAGGTCAATAGACATCTGGGACGGGCCTGGGGAGTCATGGATTCACTGGATCATGGGGTGTGGCGCTGCCGGTACCTGTGCGGGAGGACGAAAGTCCGAGTCTTCAGGTCCTTGGTACTTCCAGTCTTGCCATATGGATGTGAGACTTGGATTATGACCAGGGATCTGAGACGGAGACTTAATTCTTTTCGTACGAGGTCTCTTCGGAGAATCCTTGGCTATCGCTGGTCGGACTTTGTGTCCAGCGAGCAATTGCTGAGAGAGAGACTCAAATGAGATTTGTTGCCTGCATTGTACGTGAGAATCAGCTGCAGCTGCATGGACATGTGGCTCATTTTCCTGACACTGATCCTCCTCATCAGATGCTGTCAGCGAGGGAGTCTCTTGAGTGGAGGATGCCAGTGGGCCGACCACGTGCCTCGTGCTTGCAGCAGGTTGATCGGAATCTCAAGGAGATGGGGATGGGCCAGGCATCTGCCTTGGGGATGGCTAGATGGAGGCCCCTGGAGTACCGGCGGAAAGTGGACTCAGCGCCGTGCTGCTCTGGTGCATGCTCCCATACCTGACCTGACCTGACCTGACCTGACCTGACCTGACTGCTGTACTTGGTGGTGTGTATTATACAATTCCTCAATGCGATGTTCATCACAGATGGCTTTTTGTGTTTGATGTGCACGTTGACACAGTCCGCCTCTTGTTGCCGACAGGATCTTATTTGTACCGGTTTTGGCTGACTCTGAAACCACCATCCACAAGGATATCGTAGATAATGTGTTTGTGAAGCACAAAGTCAGTGGAGGCAACAAAAACGCCATTAAGAAAGTAATGCCCCCATTGTTGAAAATATGATGACAAAAGAAGGAAAAGAGAGAAAGGTCATCATATCAGAGATTTTTCCATCAGAGAAAAAAAATGTATATGTTCATGCAGGTAAAGGGTTAATGAAACATTGCGAAACATTCAACCCAGCTCTTTGTATCATTCCTTGCAGGACGTTGAGTACTGTTGGGTGAAACGATTCAAGTTTTGCTGTTTTGGACAAATTAATTAATACAGTACATGCTTTTTGAACTTCAAAAAGCCTGGTGTTGGCGCAGTGGTTAGGGCAGCGGCTTGGGATCCAAAAGGTCCTGAGTTCAAGCCCCGTTGGACCACTGAATTAATACACCAGGGGGTTGACTCAGCCTGTCATCCTTCCGAGGTCGGCGAAATGAGTACCAGTGTACTGGGCCGGTGTATACCCCGGTTAAAATAGGTGTACCATATCCCTGTGTCGTAAGAGGCGACCAGGGTTGCGTCAGGAAGGGCATCCGGCGTAAAACATGTGCCAAATCACTATGCGGATCATACGGATGATCTGCTGTGGCGACCCCTAACGGGAGCAGCTGAAAGAAGAAGAAGAATATGCTTTTTGAACTTCAAGTGTCAGTTAATTTTTGTTGAGCATTCTCGCTCAACACAAGTATTGGTTCACCTGAAGTATGGAAGTGGGAAGTAGTTTTGTTTCAGTTGAAGGAAACCTAAGTTGACAAAACAAGCTCCATGATGAACAAACGCGGCTTGCTGTAAACTTCCTCAGCAACTTTGTGAAGCCTGAGGTTCTGCAAGACATGACCCCAATGAAACCAGTAAACACAGACATGTTTAACCCCAGGAAACATTTACCTCTGAGCAACATTTTCATAGGTAGCCAGGCATTGGGGACCTTGGCAAAGTATGTCAATGACAATGTGGTTATCACTTTCATGGAAAAGACAGAGGAGTGAAGCAGCATGAACCCATGATGTTCTACCTGAACAAGCTGCCATCATGTGTTAGAAATCTTGTCAAGGAAGACAAAATAGGATTTCTATGGAATGGAAGAGAGGGTGTATACCATTGATGGCAAGCTGCCGGATCCCTCTGCCTGTCAAGATGAGACGTATGACGGGCTAAATTCGGCCAGACCGGAAGGTTGCCACTTCTTCCTAACATGGTGAAGGCTGTACTCTCCTGCTTTATTGGCCCAATGGTGGAAAGTATACTCGACACCATGGGAGACATATTGGATGACACTTCACCGAACATGATGGTGGATGGAAACATGCAGTTCATTTCGGACTGTAAAAAAACATAAACTGAAGGCTCGAGGTTTGATCATCAGATCACATGTTTTACCATCCAGCACCCAAGTGGGCCAAAGTGAATCCTGTCCTGTGCAAAACGCAATGACAGTCATATCATACAAGTGAGGACAAGAAGCAAAAGAGGAAACTTGAAATCCAAACCCAATGTGTGATGTCTGTGGAGTGCAAGTTTCAAGTTGAGTGGCTCCAACAAAGAGAGAGTTTCACAATCGACGGAGGCTGAAAATTCAAAAGTTTCATGAACGGAACCTTTAATCAAAGAAAAAGTTTTCTTTAAAAATCAAATCACACCAACTTGACCGTGTTTGGGTTGTTCGAGAAGTTGTTGTGACCAATGTTATGGAATGTTAATAAATTGGCTTCCAAGAGCCACACGAGCGTGATAAAGCTTTGGATACTATTTTATACCTGTTGGCTATCCAAGATGGTTTTATTTGTGACAATTACGATTGATATTGATTTCTGTGAACATTCTAAACAATTATTGTTTTGAGATTCTATGGGATAAAAATATGGGCAACACACCTGGGGATTCACCTGGTCGCGGCTGGAAAAGAAAACCAAGCAACCACTGGAAGGTGTGGATAACTAGCAAAATATTTAATGAAGAAGTAAGTAAATACCTCCGGATTTTTATTTTATTTTTTTTAATTCAGTGAACAAACTGGTATATCACGGGTGATGAAGGTTGTGGTCAAATTTCATCAAAATTGTGTGTGTAGTTTCGGAGAAGAAGTTGCAAATGTTGTGTGAACAGATGGACTTAACTGATGGACGGACGACATGCTCTCCCACAAGCTCCCTGCGACTACATTCCAGGTGAGCTAAAATGTGGACTATCAAGGAATGTGCTCAGATTAAGAGAAAACTTGGTTGCTCTGACAATATCAATTTTTGGCAAAAGGTAGGAATAGAGATAATTTAGAACGAGCAATCGGTATTCACTAACTCTATTCATTGTTTACTGAAATATCACAAAGTACCAGAGACATGGGACTGAAACATCATGATAACTAGAATGGTACTCTGTGGAGCACGTACCTCCGCCATGTTGAACTGTTTACGTTTTGTATCCCACTGACGAGTCGGATCTGGATCTTCACCGAAATCGAATCGGTTGTTCCATCACCGACCCAAATCGTCCATCAAGTTTTGTCATAATCCGTCCACAACTTTTTGAGATATTGTGCTATATGTCATTTTTAGCTCAATCTCTCAATGGTGGAGAATTACTTGAAAAATATATATATTTTTAATTTTCGTATCAACATCTGCATCTTCACCAAAATCTAATCAATTAGTCCTTGACACACATCCAACCTGTCCACCAAGTTTCGTCCGAATACGTCCTTACCTTCTTGAGATGTCCTTCTCAGACAGACAGACAAACAAACATAAAGTAGACAGACAAGCGGCGGTTAAAACATGACGTTCGTCCACCTTCGGTGTTGGATGTGATTATTATTTTTTTATCACGTTTATCACACCTCAAACTTTCTCATATTTATGTTTTTTTTCTAAAATCTAATATTTTGTATAAAATCAATAAATCGATGCACTCGAATGGAGGAAGTTGATTCCAGATGTTCAAACGTTTTCCAGTTGAGCATTCCCACAGACCTCCCTTCCATGCGCGGACCCCTTTTGGGTTCTACGTGGCAGGACCTCATGCTGAATGATAAGTTCCCTCTGTCTTTTTCAATTCTTTTATTCCTTTAAAATTTTCACTTACATCCACGTGTTTGGACACATTGCCAGGATGGACGTGTTACACTCTGAATCACACAGGACGATTATAAAACCCGCTTTGTGTTTCAAGGAGGGTTTGTTTTAATTAACCTCCGCCTTCTTCGAAGATGGATGGAGGTTACTGTTTTCACCCCTTTCTGTTTGTTTGTTTGTTTGTTTGTTTGTTTGTGAACAGTATTACGGAAAAACTCCTCGACGGATTTCGACGAAACTTGGTGGGGGGGGGGTTAGGTATGGTCCAAGGATCATGCCATTAAATTTTGGACTTGGTCCCCCCCCCCCAAAAAAAAAATTTAGAGAAAAAAATTTTTTTTTTGCATCTCGACATGTTTTAAGTGATTTCCAATCCCCCCCCCAAAAAAATTGTTACCCCCAAAAAATAGAGAATTTTTTTTTGCATTTCTACATGTTTTAAGTGATTTCCAACCCCCCCCCCCCAAAAAAAAATTACCCCCCCCAAAAAAATAGAGAAAATTTTTTTTTTTACATTTCTGCATGTTTTAAGTGATTTCCAACCCCCCCAAAAAAATTGTTACAGAAATTTTTTTTTTTTTTGCATTTCTACATATTTTAAGTGATTTCCAACCCCGCCAAAAAAATTGAGAATTTTTTTTTTTGCATTTTTACGTTTTAAGTGATTTCCAACCCCACCCCCCCCCCCAAAAAAAGAATTTTTTTTTGCATTTCTACATGTTTTAAGTGATTTCCAACCTCCCCCCAAAAAATTGGGAGAGAGAAAAAATTTTTGCAACTTTTTTTTCAACAAAATTTCGATTTTTTTTTTTTTGCTTTTTTTTTTTTTTGCATTTTTACATGTTTTAATTGATTTCCAAACCCCCCCCCCCAAAAAAAAAAATGTTGAAGAAAAGAACTATAACTCTGTCAGCACTGTTGACATCATACTTAATGAATAAGATATAAGGTTCACTTGAGTGACCCAGCAGTATTGGCGGCGGAGATTTTGCACTCTCCCGAGTACTCCCCCTCTAGTTGTAATTGTTTTTTTTTTTTCTCTGGTTTACGTCCCTAAAACCAGTGTTCCTTTTCACACCTTGATGTACAATTTGATTGACACACATTTCCCCTCGGTGCTTCTGGGGCTGCTCGTAATTATCAGCGTTTTGACAAGCGAGCGTACGTGACGCGACGTACATTTGGGTAAAACTCTGGAACAAAGTGAAAGCTTAAAACCTTTGAGTGATTGTGCACTCGCACCTGCAGCACTAATTGCACTACTCAAGCAATTCTATTCCCTGTTTTAATTGCTTGCTGCTCATCAAAAGATGCCTTTTTATGTTGATATTTTGGTCGTGAAAATGTTGTATAATTATGAAGAGCCCCTTAACTTGATTGTGTGCATTATCCATTGTTGTGAACACCAAGACAGAGCAACAATTTTTTATATAATTAAACCACAATGTATGTGCCGATAACCTTCCCTTGAGTGCACTAGAAAGGATGTGGGGATGAGGGTTGGGAAGGGGGGAGGAAGGCAAGCAGTGGTGGTGTATAAATGTTTTAAAAAACACCAATGAGGTTTGTGTTGTCAGCATTGCCTTGGTGGGGCAGGGCTTTATAATCATGTGTGAGTCCATCTGTCAATCGGTTAGAGCTGCAGCTATCCTCTACTAAGCCTGCGTGAACATGTTTTACCTGCTCCTCCTTTTCATGCTTATAATCCCCCCTCCCCACCTCCCACTTCCCAATCCAAACTTAGCTATACTGCACATCTCCACCAAGCCACTTGATCATGGTCCAACCAGTGCGGAATTGGCGGGGATTTTTTGATTTGGGGTGTGGATTGTTCGTGATTCATGGCCCTTGTATCAAATACAGTTGCGTGTTAAACGAGTTATTTATTATTGCAGTGCTTTGTGTATTGTCACCATTTTATGTTATGAAAATTGATTTAATCACTCGAGAATGGGGCATCTCCTTCCTGCCATCGTGCTGGTTCATAGAGCAGCAAGGAGCCATTGCAAAAAGCATGGAATTCTATTTTTGTGCACGGCTTTGAAGTTTGCCAATCATCGTAAAATCGCATTTCTTTCCTTTAAAACACACGTACAATCGTACATTGATTGAAATTGAAATGGAGATTACCACCACCGAACATTCTCCCAGAAAGGGATGTACCGCTTGGTCCCTGCAGACGTTTATGGAAGCCGCTCAAAGTCTCAACGAGCCAGGAACCAATGGAAGCGCTGCACGAGCGAGCGGTAGGATGCACAAAGCGCCGTGACCACGCTTCGTCCCTGCCTCGATAGAAGGCCAGAGTGAGCGAACTGTGAGTCCGTCTCTCTTTTGACAAATTTGTCCCGTCTGCGAGCTGCCGAACCACGAGAACAGCCGGGAGGAGGTGAAACTGCTTGCACGTGTCTGTTACGAGCCTGTTGCAAGCATGCACATGCCGACACGAGTCTGCATGAGCCTGGACAAGCCTCTGCTGTTTGCCAGTCTGGACCAAAGATCTGGTCTGGCCTGTCGAAATACACAATATCCGACACTGCATCGACACTCCCAAAATCCCCATTTCCCCCAACCATCCTGCAACTCTCTTTGGATCAACACAGGCCAGCCTTGTCTGTGTCAGGTGAGCCAGGGGCCATAATCACTCTCTGCTCTTCCTCTCTACTTTTGCCGTGTGATTGTGACACCTGTCTTGTTTGTCCCTAGGTAATTAAGATTGTAGATAGAAGGGGAATTTACATGCTAGGGGTAATTGCTTTCTCTCTGTGCCTTTTCATCTCTGCATATGCTTGAATGCCCCTGTAAGTACTTGCAGTGTTGATTGTGATCTCCATATGTCCTGGAAATAAAAGTAATTGTAAATACGTGCCTATATTTTGTAAACTGGACTTCCATGCCTGCTCGTTTGTCCTTTCCTTTATTGGTGCGACGTAAGTGTGTGCATAATAGATAGACGGGAAGTTCTGCCCCACTGATTCGCTCTGAGATAGCCGACTGCCACCCACGGTTTTGCTCAGCCCTTTGTAATAGATAGACAGGGTGTGGAGTCGAGAGTATGGTTAACTCGTTGAGGTAACCAAACCACCAGTAAGGTAACGCAATTTATTAAGAGTGATGACACTGCGAGGTTTGGTGGCTCCAACCTGCGTCCGCGGTTGCTTAGGCCTATGTCACATTTGTCACGGCGGCCGTTGGGTCTCCAAAATCTACGGCCACTAGCAATTATACGGCGGCTGCAGTATTTCCACGGTCACACAATGTAGCAGTC
The DNA here is from genome assembly GCF_056783735.1 of Eptatretus burgeri. Classification (NCBI taxonomy): domain Eukaryota; kingdom Metazoa; phylum Chordata; class Myxini; order Myxiniformes; family Myxinidae; genus Eptatretus; species Eptatretus burgeri. The sequence goes on from NC_140974.1 coordinate 61,258,387, forward strand.
ACATATGTTTTTATTTTTCGGGGAGCCGCATGGCGTATTTAGTAACCGTGGAGACCGAAAACGTGGGGTTGCCGTACGGTCTTTGATTTTATGTCGCACGGTGACCTTAGGGCGTTCCTGCGGCGGCCATAGAATTTTCAAGGCAGACGCAAGGTGCCTGCAAGGCGACCGCAGGGGGACTGCAGGGGGGCCCTAAGGCGAACGTGCGGCCAGACGGACTGTAACGAGTGGGGTTTTTTTTGTTTGTTTGTTTTACCAGTTCTTTTTTTTCGGCTTGTCGAATTGCTACGGCGAACGTAGAAATGAAAAAAAGTTATAGCTCCGCGCTATAATTCCACGGCGACCCTACGGCCTGTAAACTATAGCCATACGGCGTAGGGCCACCCTGAGGCCACCGCAGAAACTCTGCGGCCGCCGCACGTTTCTGTCAATTCAGAGGGCGTACGGCCGCCGTATCCTCGCCGTAGAGCAAATGTGACTTAGGCCTTTGCAACATGACGGGTTGCGGAGTTATCCATGGCTTGTCGGCTTCAGGGTCGGATGTCAGGGAGTGGGTCCAAGAGAACCCCTTGTGATAGCCCCTGTCCCCCAAAACCCGACCAATATACAAATCAACATGTTTTACATTATCTGGAATTGGACCAACAACCTCGGCATCATGAGCTATGTGCTCATATGGGAAGATCAAACAAGCTGACCCATTCAAAATCTCCGTTCTAACATTTTCACCACATCCATACTTTTCCAATTTGCAATTTTTGATCCATCTTCTCCCGTGGTGTTTGTTGTATGGATGCAGAAAAGGGAGGAAGTTAAGAACAGGGGTCAGAAGATAATAAAGTGGGGACAACATTGTTGTGGAGTACAGGAGAGGGTCAGGGGCTGCACATACAAGGAACTTAGCGAAGAACCTAAAGGTTTGGAGTGCAGGGACAACATTGTTGTGGAGTACAGGAGAGGGTCAGGGGCTGCACATACAAGGAACTTAGCGAAGAACCTAAAGGTTTGGAGGAGGAGTGGAAGAAGTACAGAGAGGCATCTCGGAGAATTTGAGAAGTTTTATGTGGAAGAACATCAGGAAGTCGCTAAGAACATCGCCAAGAAACATAAACCAGGTATGTTTGATTGAGGAAGTAGCAAAGGTAGTCAGTTAGAAGGAGTTTGGGAAGAAGATAGAGAAGATCAAGGATAGAGGTTGACAACCGGATGTAGGATCGATGCACTGGTGTGTGCAAAAGAAGAAAGCAGTGAGGAGAGCTGTGGATAAGGTGAGGAGTGATATGAAAGCGGATGTGTACAGTCAGTTTGAAGAGGATGGGGGGGGGGAGAAGATGAGATGGGGGGGTGGACAATATCGAAGTCATGGGAAGGCTATTTTAAGGAGCTGTTGAACCAGAGAGGAAACAGTGAGCTGGAGCTGCAATGTTATGTGGACGGATAAGTGGGTAAGTGTAACTAGTGGAGATCACGGAGGAAGAGGTGTGAATAAGCATTAAGAGGATGAAGGAGGGAAGAGTGCCAGGCATTGATGAGGTGGGTACAGAGATGCTCATTGCAGTGGAAGAAGTTGTTGTCAGTTGGATGAAAGGTTGTTGAATATATGTATGAGAGAGAGTATTTGACTCTGGAAGATTGGAGGACAGGGCTAATTAGAGAGAGGGTTAGATTATGGAGGGTTGGAGGACAGGGCTAATTGGAGAGAGGGTTCGATTCTAGAGGATTGGAAGACAGGGCTAATTGTGCCAATATGGAAGAGAAAGGATGAAGTATAGGATCCGGGGAGGTACAGAGGCATTACTTTCCAAGAGGAACTGGACAGGTTTCTGGACAGGAGGATAAGGAAGGGTGTGGAGAGGGAGATGGGGGAAGAAGAACAAGGGTTTAGAAATTGTATTGGGATGATGGATGGGATGCTCCCACTGAGACAGTTGGTGGAGAAGAGGTTGGTGATGCTAGGTGAAATTGCATTCAGATTTGTGGATCTTGAAAAGGCCTCGGACACTGTCCTGAGAGAGAGACTGTGATGGTGACACTGAGATGGATCGGAGTACCCGAAGCAGAAGTTAGTTTGGTGTTCGGGATGAATGACGGAACAAAGAAAGGAGTTTTCCTTGGTCCGAGGACATCACGGGTTCAGCATGAACATCAGGTTGAGGCAAAGGAAGCTCTCTCAGCCAACTCATGTTTATCATGGTGATGGAATTGGTAAAGAATTAAGGGTATTTTGGGGAAGATATTGCATGTGAATGATCAGGTGGTTGTGGTGGAGAGTAAGTGGGAGATGCAGAAGGTACTGAGGGAGTGGAAGGAGGCATTCTAGAAACATGGATTGAAGATGAGTGTGGAGAAGACTGAGGTGCTATGAGTTTGGTAGCAGAGAAAGGAAATTAATATCAGGTTAGAGGAGAAGGAGATAAAGCAGGGAAATAGGTTTGAGTGCTGTATCTGGGGGGAACAGTGATTGGGGATGGTAGTTTGGAGGCAGATATGTGGAGGAGGATATGGGTGGTTGCGAATGCATGGAAGAGGGTGGAGGGATTGATGGCGGACAGAACTAGAATGGCACTTGAGAGAGCGGATACCTCTGCCAGGCTGAACAGTTTACCTTTTGTATTCCATTGATAGGCCGGATCTGGATCTGGACCTGAACTAAAATTGAATCAGCTTGTTATTGTCACCAACCCAGCTCATCCACCAAGTTTTTTTATTTTTTATTTTTATTTTTTTATTTTTTGTCATAACTCGCCACAACTTTTTGAGATATCGTGCGATACAGCGATATCGTTTTTGGTCCCATCTCTCAATGGTGAAGGATCACCAAGAAGAAAAGAATGTGATGTCATGTGTAATGCTTGCCTACCTTTACAGTTTGTTGCCGGTGGCACTGACAGAGAGACCACGACAGAGGCTGCAGGTATTGGAGAACAACTGGGTCAGGAGGATTGTGGCAGTGAAGAGGGTGGAACAAAGGAGGATCGATGAATGAATGTAGTGAGGGGAGATTGGCTTGCAGATGAGCTTGATGGGGACATTGGTAAAAAGCCAGCTGAAATGGCCGGGACACGTGATGCGGACGGAGGAAGAGAGAATGACAAAGCAAGCGGATCGGTTGAATGGGCGAGGTAGGAGTAAAAGTGGAAGACCGTGGCTGAGATGGGAAGGTTGTCATGTGATCAATTACAAGACAAGATATTTCATAATGCTCCAATTATAGGAGACGATGTTGGACTGGCTTAAAGTGGTGTTCCAATGCAAATTGGCAAGCATTTGATTGTGAATGTAGCCAAAGAATAAAAACGTACACAATTGTTTTATGGCAATTGCTATTATAAAATAAATATTTTGTTGCGGAAATGGCCCTTAGTGTGTTATTAAATATAGGATTAGCCCAGATCCCCCATTCAATGCATGTTTAGCCAGGTTGTTCGGTAAATGGACGCTACATGTGTGTCGGGAGGTGTAAGAGGCTTGTCATTGTTCGTACAGTGGTGGTGGACTGAGAGGTTCTTCTTCTTCCTTCCTCTCTCCGGACAAGAGTCCCCACCCAGCGCTCTGAGAGGGAGAGTGGCCTAGAGAAGGAAGTGAAACTGAAGGGAGGAGTCAGTGGGGCTTCGAGGCGAGCGAGCGAAGGAAAGGCAGTGGTGGATCTGCCGGGAGAGAAACTGAACCTGAGTGCACCGAGTCTGCCATTTTTGGCAGTAAGAGAGGCTGCCTGCACGTCGAGTCAGCGATCGACTTTCATGAGGAGGTCTCGACACGTCTTGGAATCCCATGGACCCAGCCTGCTGGAGCCCAACACCTCGATTTGGCCTGATCTGGTGAACAGGCCAGGCCTGGACTTGTATACTGGACCTTGTGAGAAACCAGCTGAAACCCACCATCGACCTGACGGTCTTGTGCCATCGACATTACGCGGGGTCAGAACGCGCTGAGGAGGGCGTGCGCAAGCGGTGCCTTGAGAAGAAAGTGTACGACGCCGCCATTTTGCCACGCGGCGTGCTCGAGCTTGGCTGCTCGAATCCGTGGACATCGGCTTGTCACGAGCCACATTCGTGCCTTTGACACTTTTCCTCTCGTCCATGAAGCATCACCAAGTACTCTGTGTCTTGTTTGCATCCTGTCCATGCCTTGTCTGCATGTTATTTAAGGTTTATCTCATTAGGGTCCCCTTCGAAACCCGTAATCCGTGGACATCGGCTTGTCACGAGCCACATTCGTGCCTTTGACACTTTTCCTCTCGTCCATGAAGCATCACCAAGTACTCTGTGTCTTGTCTGCATGATGTCCATGTCTTGTCTGCATGTTGTTTTAGGTTTATCTCGTTAGGGTCCCTTTCAAAACCCGTAATCCGTAGCTCCCTAGTTAAGAACAGGTTATAGATTAATTATAACATTGTCGTGAATGCTTTGCTTATGTTGTGTTTCCCTGATGTGTCCCCAATAAATCTGGCTGATTCATATGAAGTTGCGGCTTTGAATTAATTCGTGCCGCACTGAGGAACGATCTGCTCGATTTGGATATAAAAACCAAAATGGTTACAGACTGGCAGAATTCGCTCGGTATCTGACAAAACCAGTCTGTAACCGGGGGCTATTTCCCCAACTGGTCAGGTCCAGGGGTACGTTGGTATCGCGATTCGAGCCGCTTAACCTGAGGCCTGCGCCCAACCAGCCGGCGTTATAACCCCGGAGACGGCGGTGGTTAGGGTGGCGCCGAATCTGTAACATTTGGCTGTCGAGAGTAGGGTGCGAAAACCCAAACTGGTTACGGACAGTGATTGACATCACTCGTCAGAACCCCACCCCCGATTCATCAACAATATTATAAAGGTTGGAGTTATTTTATTAAATTGGAAGATATGATGTTTCGTAGCAATAATTGTTATTTTGAAACACTACATGTACAAATGTTTCCCAATTTCTCTTTTTTTTTTTTTTTTAAATCTTCTGGGACGTTTCGTTTTGGTGGTACAGCCTCATGAGGTTGCCAAAGTCTGAAGCCCCGGCCTTGCGTTAGGTGTGCCTATATCTCCTTTATTCATTGGATATCATATGGACGTAAACGAACACTCGTTTTACTCTGCGAGCATTTCACATCACGTGCAGTGAATTCCACCTCACTGTGCCTTGTATTTATTGTAGTTTTCAAAAAAATTAAAAAAAAAATTGCTTCTGCACACCGCCCTTGAGGCTCTGTTTGCAAGTCATCATCTCCAATTCCGATGGAAGAGATGGAATTACCCTTTTATGGAAAATGTTTTTCGAGTTTTTGTTTCATCCTCAAAAATAGATCGGAGTGAACACACAGTTGTGTTTAAAGATTTACCTTTGAAACCCTACTCAAATCGTCCTTATGACGGGGACCGACACACACACACACACACACACACACACACACACACACACACACACACACACACACACACACACACACACACACACACACACACACACACACACACACACACACACACACACACACACACACACTCACACACACTGTGTTTAATATTATTAGGTAATTATAAAAAAAATGGAAAATCATTGTCCAATGACTGATTGTTCACAAGATCTAATAATATTTATTATTCATTGAAACGGTAAAAGCACTATTTGAGTTTTTGGTAATGCCATCTGAGCACTGGGCTCATGATGCTGGGATCTTGGGTTCAAATCCCATCCGCTCTGTTAATTTTTCTCTTGTTAATCTTGCTGAAGGAGAGGGTATTGCATTTGGATCCGTCCATTTGTTTGTTTTTTGTTTGTTTGTTTGTCCGCACAGAACTTTAGTATTTTTCTCTGCAACCGCTTGTCGGATCAAGACGAAATTTTCAACAAAGGAATGACTACTCATGTAGAATCTCAACCAATGGCACTCTATCTCTTCTGGATCTGATTTTGACAAATTTTCGTGAAAATATCTGCTGTTCTTCCTCCGCACCAATCGGTTCATCTGACCATGTGCTTGTCAAAGTGGAAATCTCTCTCGCTGTTGTCAGAGAACCACCTCAGTGCGGTCAAGTCTGGCATTTCACTCAAGCCAACTGGCAGGGTCTCCAAGCAGCCATCAAACTTCCAGACTGGTCTCCCATCGCTACTTTCTCCAACATCAACTTGGCCTGGGAATTCTTTCAAAGAAACTTGCTCTCTCTCTCATGCACAGATTTATCCCCTCTCGTCTTCATTGTCCAACCCTTCCTCCCGCCCTTGGTTCACTGAAGCTTATGGCGAGGCAGTTGTCCTGAAACAACTTGCCTTTTCCTCAAGGAAAGCAAACCCAACTGAGGGCAATCTTAGTTCCTTCCATAAAGTTCGGAACAAGTGTGTATCTACCCTCAGGAGAGCCAGAAAACAACATCTTTCGAAGCTCAAATCTGAACTTTCAAACCTCTCTCCCTTCTCCAAATCCTGGTGGCATCGAATCAAATCTGTTTCTGGTGTATGTTCCCCCTCCATCCCCTCCCTTACCTCAAATGGCCGCACTGCTGATACTGCACGTGAAAAAGCTGAATGCCTAAACTCGGTGTTTGCATCGAAATCTTGTGTCTGAAACCCATCACTTTCTCTACCCACCTTACCCAGTCGCACCCAACTGTCCCTGGACTCTGTGTCCTTTTCTCCTGACAAGGTGGAGAGCTTGCTGTCAAACCTCGACTCACATTCTGCAACCGGTCCAGACGGCATCAGCCCACGTGTCCTAAAAACCTACTCTTCTGCTCTTGCTCACTCTTTCTCTTCTATTCACTCTCTCATTTGCTCAAGGTCATCTGCCATCTGCTTGTAAATCAGCAAACATCACTGCCCTGCACAAAAAGGTGCAAAAACAGATCCCTGCAACGACAGACCAATCAGCCTTCTCCCAATCATCAGCAAGGTTATGGAATCCATCATCGCTTTAGACATTTAATCCTTCCACTTCTCCAATGGCTTGATTTCCGATCATCAATTTGGTTTCAGACAAGGTCACTCTACCCTGGATATTCTGCTTCTGCTTTCCCAACAATGGATGGAGGTCCTCAATGCCAGACAGGAAATCCGAGCCGTATCCCTGGACATATCACGTGATTTTGACACAGTCTGGCACCCTGCCCTGCTCACCAAACTCTTCCTATGGTATCCAAGGCCATCTCCACTCATGGCTTACAGACTTCCTCTCCTGTTGCAGTCAACGTGTGGCCCTAAATGGAGTTCTTTCATCCCCTCTTCCTGTGCAGGCTGGAGTTCCTCAAGGTAGCGTTCTGGGCCCTGTTCTTTTTCTGGTTTTCATCAATGATCTCTCAGACTCTCTGAAAAATCCTCTATATCTCTTTGTTGATGACTCCACCCTCTGCTGTACCATCTGTCATCCCTCAGACCGGCAAGCAGCAGCTTCTTCGCTAACTGCAGATCTGGATAAAATCACAAACTGGTCCAACACGTTGAACATGTCTTTCAATCCAGACAAATCTCACACTCTCACTATGTCTCTTCGAAAGGACCGTTTAGAACCCCCCCCCCCCCATCCACTTTCTCAACAATCCTCTGGAAGAAGTCCTTTCATTCATTCTGATGGAGTACTGCTCTCCCTTCTGGGCTGGCTCTCCTGCCTCTCACCTTTCTCAGCTTCACGCTGCAGAAACCAAGGCATTTCGGATCATTGGTATCTCCCGCGATGAGGTTGAGTCTGTGGGCCTCTCACTCAATCACCGCAGGCAGGTCGGTGGTCTTTCTATCTTCTACCATCTCCTCTCTGGTCTCCCCCCCCCCCCGCACTGTCTGCGATTTGTCCCCACCACATTTCCGCAGAGCCCTCAAGGTCCGCCAACAACCCCCTTCTGGTAAAACTACCAAAATCACGAATTACTGCGCACCACTCTTTCATTCCTCTTTTTTTTTCCCCACATTTGGAATAATCTGCCACACTCTGTTCAATCCCATTATTCCCTCCAGGCCTTCAAGACAGCTGTTCACCACCAACTCTTATCGTCTCCCATCCAAATACTCGATCTTTTCTACCCCCGTTAATCCACCCAAGCCCACCTCCTACAAATTCCCTGCTTTCCTTCCTGAAAGTCCCTGTAATGTCCATCTTGTATTCCCCGTTTTCCCCGCCCCATCCATCTCCCTTCCACAGATCTAATGTCTCTGCTCCCCACTGTCTTGTCCTTCCCACTCCCGCCCTTCTTGTCTCACGCCCCGCTTGCTGTGCGTTGTGCGTTTGCTCTCGTACGAGCCTCGACAAGGGATGCAAAAAAAAGAATGTTTTAATCACAATTATGACATCATAAGTTACGTGGTGTGGCTGCCGCGTTGGAAAAATGGAAAAACTCTGGACCTTTGGATCTCTGAAACTACACCAAGCACAACATTGAAACTTGGCACATGGCATGTACTCGTCATGGGGAATAAGTGTGATTTTTAAAAATGACATCATAGGTGCCTTCGTTATGATGTCATAATTGCATATGTAGAATGCTACATCTGATTGGCATGAACATTTTTGAGGGTCTTCAAGGGACAAAATGGTCCACAGTAAAACAATTCATGACGTCAGGTGATTCGGCAGATTGAAGCAAAACTTTACAAGTATGACCGCCGATCCATGAGAAACAAAAGTTTCACAAATGTGATGTCATAGGTCACATGCTTTGGCAGCCATATTGGATTTACTCTAAAACCCATAAAAAATATTATTCTCCAGAACGGCTGGACAGATTGAGGGGAAACTTCACACAAATGTTCCCCAAGCCTTGGGTGTACAAGTTTGTTAAGGAATAATTGATAGGTCACATGGTTGGGCAACCATATTTGGTTGAAGGTAAATAATGTTATCTCTGGAACCTCTTTATCAATCGACGTGAAACCTCAGAATTATGATTTAGGACCGTTGGGGAATACATGTTTTAAATTTCAACTTGATCGGTCTGGCAGCCATAAATATTTAATTTTTCGATTTTTTGTTGATTATTATTTTTTTTTAAATAAGGCTCACTTGGCTGTGCCTGGATGGGTTTGATGGTCGAGGAGCAGCAGCTGAAATGTGAATCCTGTCCAGGTTCCTCCTGATGACTTCATCTTTGCTTTTTACTTGTTCGGGTTCCTTCTGATTACTCCATTGCAGGACTGTACCTATTTGGTCTTCCATTTCATTTGAATTGAATTTATTTTAATCCCATTCTGAATTCAATTGAATAATAATTTAAAAAAAACGTCATGGGTCAGGTGTCCGATCAAAGCGGGACGTGTTTGTACCCGTCATCACTTCCAGCATATATAAAGTGGCAGTTCCAGTTATGTCCATGATTAATTATGTAACATACCAGAACATAAACACCACACAAAATACTCCACTAAAACGACATAAACACCACAAAAAAACAAGTCGTTGTGAGGGTCTGCAATCTCTGATCGCTCTTTTTTTTCTTGTTTCCAAATGTATTTGCCATCAATATAAGCTGAGATTGAGCTGCGGTAATAAAGGAATTGTAATGGAGCCATTTTGTGAGTGTGCTAACCCTTCCATGCTCCTGATGCACTTGCAGGTCAGTGTGGTTTTGTTCATGGTGGCCACTCAGAATGATCTGGGACCTGATGATGACAGCTTTGTGAAAAATATATTTCGTCGCGTCGATAAGGTGTGTCCAAAACTTCATCCTTTCTATTGTGTTGATATTGTTCTGATAAATCTAGGTGATCTAACGCCATCTTCTGAATGTTGAAATTTTTCTTGTTTTCGATGATTGTCTTTTTTTCTATTTCCTTCCTTAATCTTTTCCTTGTTACTTTGTAAATGAACGTTTTCTTTATTATTATTATCCCTGTTGATCTAAAGCTATTCTTTCAATTACTTTTATTAGGGGCTCATGAAAAATTTCCTGAGAACCATTCTATCTCAACCCAGCAATCCTCAAGGCCTTCCTTCATCGACGAAGGACATCCTACGCCTTGCTGCACTTCTCACACACAGCCAACTCCAGAGCCTGGTAGATCTCTATTGAAAAAACTTATTCCTCCTCGTTCTGTGTCTCCTGCCCCCTGAATTCTGCATCTCCTGCCCTCTGAATTCTGCATCTCCTGCCCCCGGAATTCTGCATCTACTCCCTCCTGAATTCTGCGCCCACTGCCCCGTGAATTCTGTGTCTCCTACCCCCTAAATTCTATGTCTCCTGCCCTCTGAATTCTGCATCTCCTGCCCCCGGAATTCTGCATCTACTCCCTCCTGAATTCTGCGCCCACTGCCCCGTGAATTCTGTGTCTCCTACCCCCTAAATTCTGTGTCGCCTGCCTCCTGAATTATGCATCTCCTGCCCCCGGAATTCTGCATCGACTGCCCCCTGAATTCTGCATCTCCTGCCTCCTGAATTTTGCATCTCCTGCCCCCTGAATTTTTCGTCTCCTGCCCCCTGAATTTTTCGTCTCCTGCCCCCTGAATTTTTCGTCTCCTGCCCCCTGAATTTTGCGTCTCCTGCCCCCTGAATTTTGCATCTCCTGCCCCCTGAATTCTGAGTCTCCTGCCCCCTGAATTCTCCGTCTCCTACACCCTGAATTCTGCGTCTCCTGCCCCCTGCATTCTGCGCCTTCTGCCCTCTGAATTCTGCATCTCCTGCCCTCTGAATTCTGCGTCTCCTGCCCCCTGAATTATACCTCTCCTGCTCCCTGAATTCTGTGTCTCCTGCCCCCTGAATTCTGCGTCTCCTGCCCCCTGAATTCTGCGTCTCCTGCCCTCTGAATTCTGCATCTCCTGCTCCCTGAATTCTGTGTCTCCTGCCCTCTGAATTCTGTGTCTCCTGCCCCCTGAATTCTGTATGTCCTGCCCTCTGAATTCTGTGTCTCCTGCCCCCCATGAATTCTGCGTCTCCTGCCCCCTGAATTATACGTCTCCTGCTCCCTGAATTCTGTGTCTCCTGCCCCCTGAATTCTGCGTCTCCTGCCCCCTGAATTCTGCGTCTCCTGCCCTCTGAATTCTGCATCTCCTGCTCCCTGAATTCTGTGTCTCCTGCCCTCTGAATTCTGTGTCTCCTGCCCCCTGAATTCTGTATGTCCTGCCCTCTGAATTCTGTGTCTCCTGCCCCCCATTAATTCTGCGTCTCCTGCTCCCTGAATTCTGCGTCTCCTGCCCCCTGCATTCTGCGCCTTCTGCCTTCTGAATTCTGCATCTCCTGCCCTCTGAATTCTGCGTCTCCTGCCCCCTGAATTATACGTCTCCTGCTCCCTGAATTCTGTGTCTCCTGCCCCCTGAATTCTGCGTCTCCTGCCCTCTGAATTCTGCATCTCCTGCTCCCTGAATTCTGTGTCTCCTGCCCTCTGAATTCTGTGTCTCCTGCCCCCTGAATTCTGTATGTCCTGCCCTCTGAATTCTGTGTCTCCTGCCCCCCATGAATTCTGCGTCTCCTGCCCCCCATTAATTCTGCGTCTCCTGCTCCCTGAATTCTGTGACTTCTGCCCTCTGCATTTTGCGTCTCCTGCCCCCTGCATTTTGCGTCTCCTGCCCCCTGCATTTTGCGTCTCCTGCCCCCTGCATTTTGCGTCTCCTGCCCCCTGCATTTTGCGTCTCGTGCCCCCTGCATTTTGCGTCTCCTGCCCCTGCATTTTGCGTCTCCTGCCCCCTGCATTTTGCGTCTCCTGCCCCCTGCATTTTGCGTCTCCTGCCCCCCTGCATTTTGACTCTCCTTCCCCCTGCATTTTGCGTCTCCTGCCCCCTGCATTTTGCGTCTCCTGCCCCCTGCATTTTGCGTCTCCTGCCCCCTGCATTTTGCGTCTCCTGCCCCCTGCATTTTGCGTCTCCTGCCCCCTGCATTTTGCGTCTCCTGCCCCCTGCATTTTGCGTCTCCTGCCCACTGCATTTTGCGTCTCCTGCCCCCTGCATTTTGCGTCTCCTGCCCCCTGCTTCTTGGCTCTCCTCCCCCCTGCATTTTGCTTCTCCTCCCCGCTGCATTTTTCGTCTCCTCCCCCCTGCATTTTGCGTCTCCTGCCCCCTGCATTTTGCGTCTCCTGCCCCCTGCATTTTGCGTCTCCTGCCCCCTGCATTTTGCGTCTCCCGCCCCCTGCATTTTGCGTCTCCCGCCCCCTGCCTTTTGCGTCTCCTGCCCCCTGCATTTTGCGTCTCCTGCCCCCTGCATTCTGCGTCTCCTGCCCCCTGCATTCTGCGTCTCCTCCCCCCTGCATTCTGCGTCTCCTGCCCCCTGCATTTTGCGTCTCCTGCCCCCTGCATTCTGCGTCTCCTGCCCCCTGCATTCTGCGTCTCCTGCCCCCTGCATTCTGCGTCTCCTGCCCCCTGCATTCTGCGTCTCCTGCCCCCTGCATTCTGCGTCTCCTGCCCCCTGCATTCTGCGTCTCCTGCCCCCCTGCATTCTGCGTCTCCTGCCCCCTGCATTCTGCGTCTCCTGCCCCCTGCATTCTGCGTCTCCTGCCCCCCTGCATTCTGCGTCTCCTGCCCCCCTGCATTCTGCGTCTCCTGCCCCCTGCATTCTGCGTCTCCTGCCCCCCTGCATTCTGCGTCTCCTGCCCCCTGCATTCTGCGTCTCCTGCCCCCCTGCATTCTGCGTCTCCTGCCCCCTGCATTCTGCGTCTCCTGCCCCCCTGCATTCTGCGTCTCCTGCCCCCTGCATTCTGCGTCTCCTGCCCCCCTGCATTCTGCGTCTCCTGCCCCCCTGCATTCTGCGTCTCCTGCCCCCCTGCATTCTGCGTCTCCTGCCCCCCTGCATTCTGCGTCTCCTGCCCCCTGCATTCTGCGTCTCCTGCCCCCCTGCATTCTGCGTCTCCTGCCCCCTGCATTCTGCGTCTCCTGCCCCCCTGCATTCTGCGTCTCCTGCCCCCTGCATTCTGCGTCTCCTGCCCCCTGCATTCTGCGTCTCCTGCCCCCTGCATTCTGCGTCTCCTGCCCCCTGCATTTTGCGTCTCCTGCCCCCTGCATTCTGCGTCTCCTGCCCCCTGCATTCTGCGTCTCCTGCCCCCTGCATTCTGCGTCTCCTGCCCCCTGCATTCTGCGTCTCCTGCCCCCTGCATTCTGCGTCTCCTGCCCCCCTGCATTCTGCATCTCCTGCCCCCCTGCATTCTGCGTCTCCTGCCCCCCTGCATTCTGCGTCTCCTGCCCCCTGCATTCTGCGTCTCCTGCCCCCCTGCATTCTGCGTCTCCTGCCCCCCTGCATTCTGCGTCTCCTGCCCCCCTGCATTCTGCGTCTCCTGCCCCCCTGCATTCTGCGTCTCCTGCCCCCCTGCATTCTGCGTCTCCTGCCCCCCTGCATTCTGCGTCTCCTGCCCCCTGCATTCTGCGTCTCCTGCCCCCCTGCATTCTGCGTCTCCTGCCCCCTGCATTCTGCGTCTCCTGCCCCCTGCATTCTGCGTCTCCTGCCCCCTGCATTCTGCGTCTCCTGCCCCCTGCATTCTGCGTCTCCTGCCCCCTGCATTCTGCGTCTCCTGCCCCCTGCATTCTGCGTCTCCTGCCCCCTGCATTCTGCGTCTCCTGCCCCCTGCATTCTGCGTCTCCTGCCCCCTGCATTCTGCGTCTCCTGCCCCCCTGCATTCTGCGTCTACTGCCCCCCTGCATTCTGCGTCTCCTGCCCCCTGCATTCTGCGTCTCCTGCCCCCTGAATTTTGCGTCTCCTGCCCCCTGAATTTTGCGTCTCCTGCACCCTGAATTCTGTGTCTCCTGCACCCTGAATTCTGTGTCTCCTGCACCCTGAATTCTGTGTCTCCTGCACCCTGAATTCTGTGTCTCCTGCCCCCTGCATTCTGCGTCTCCTGCCCCCCTGCATTCTGCGTCTCCTGCCCCCCTGCATTCTGCGTCTACTGCCCCCCTGCATTCTGCGTCTCCTGCCCCCTGCATTCTGCGTCTCCTGCCCCCTGCATTCTGTGCCTTCTGCCCCCTGAATTCTGCGTCTCCTGCCCTCTGAATTCTGCGTCTCCTGCTCCCTGAATTCTGCGTCTCCTGCTCCCTGAATTCTGCGTCTCCTGCCCCCTGAATTCTGCGTCTCCTGCCTCCTGCATTCTGCGTCTCCTGCCCCCTGCATTCTGCGTCTCCTGCCCCCTGCATTCTGCGTCTCCTGCCCCCTGCATTCTGCGTCTCCTGCCCCCTGCATTCTGCGTCTCCTGCCCCCTGCATTCTGCGACTTCTGCCTCCTGCCCACCTCGTTCAGGGTCTCCTGCCCCCCTCGTTAGGAGTCTTCTGCCCCCCTCGTTCAGAGTCTCCTGCCCCCCTCGTTCAGAGTCTCCCGCCCCCCTCGTTCAGAGTCTCCTGCCCCCCTCGTTCAGAGCCTCTTGCGCACCCCTCGTTCAGTCTCTTCCCCCCCCTCATTCAGAGTCAACTGCCTCCCCTTGTTCAAGAGTTTCCTGCCCTCCCCCTCATTCCGATTCACCCGACCTCACCTTCTCGTTTATTCCTTTTCTTTTTTTTCTTCTTCATCTAAATTTTAAATATGATTATCTGACAGGTGGAATTCCTGAATGCAGTACAAAGCAGTGAAGAACTTTCATTGGTCAATTCTGAAACTCTTTCCTCTCTTCTGGCACGGCTTCCATCCCCGCTGTCTGGATCTCGAAATGTGGCGAGCCTGCTGAGCATCAGCAGCGACTTAAGCGTGATTTCTTCACAGTCAAAGAACTCTAAGCACAGCTTTTCTGACACAGCGAGTGATGTGGGAGTGACACAGGCAACACGGAAGGGCAGTCGGGCAGAATATGGGTCACCTGGCCCTCCTGGATCCAAACGACGTTTGTTCAACCTTGGTAAATACCTTGATGTGGTGATGCATGCGTTGGTGAAGCGAATGCCAGATAAATGGCCACACGTCTCGGGGAAAGCTTTGTGATGCGAGCCGTCTTTGCCTATTCAGCCATTTTTGGAATTGAGGGATGGTGGGCGTGTCGTCAGCACAATTTCAGTTCCAGGCAAAGTGTGTTGGACTTGATGAAAAAGACCATCAAGTCATTCATTTTTTGTACCAAAATCTTATAAACTTAGAGCTTTAATGAATGTAAGTAAATTTAATTTTTAATGATAATGCATAACTTCATAATATGTAGTCTACTTTTAGCCTGACTGACGCTTCAAAGATGAGACGGTTAAACGAAGTATCACATGTTTTGCAATTGCATCACCCTGCCCACAGGCCGGAGTAGACACAGGGCCTGCAGCCAACAGATCGTGGATGACGAAGATTGGGATGTCTTGGAGCGGCACGGGTCAGAGCCTGTGAGGATTGAGGAAGTGGTGCTCGTGATTCCTCTGAGTGGACCGAATGTTGTTCTTCCGGGGCTGATGACCGAGGAGGAGGTACTGGTTTTCTCCTTGACTGAGATGACATTCACCAACTCGATGTCGGTCATAGATTTCGATGAATAATTCGGTTGTCAATGTTGCGATACCGGTTTGTCAGCTTCCTGGAGGGGATGTGGTATCTGCTGGAATGTTGCTGCTTTTTGAACCTTAAAGCATGTTTCACATTATCTTTTCCAGGTGCTTGGTTCGCTGTTCGTAAATTCAAGCTGGGACGATGATGAACTTTCAGAGTTGGCAAAACAGCAGGGTGAACCAAATGAGGCGATAACAAAAGGTGCGTCATCTCAAATACCCGACTCGCAATTTGTGGATTTATTCTCGCATTCCTTAGATTACTCGAATATAATGTCCTTTTATTTTAATTTTTTTTTCTTTTTTCTTTTTAGGAAATTGCGATGATCCCTACCCGAAGCAATCACAGTGTAGCCAACTTGCTGGATCCTTCACTGACCATCGGCGAGACTTGGACCTCCAACAACGAGATTCAGGCACGTGCCTGTGTTGGTGGTGGTAAATATTGCCTTGGCCATTGAAATTGTCCCACTGAGAGGTTGTTGGCCCAAGGTGAAGTAGAAAACGTTGAATTCATTTATTTTGCTCAGCTTTTTGAGGCCATGGGTTTTGGCGTCTGGATGCACAGCCTGGAACGTCGACTCGTGGTAATGCGGGCAACACGTCAAGTGGTCTTGTGCTCTGGAGAGATGATTTTAGGTGACTCCGTCTTCGATAAATCGGCTTCACGGCCTTGTTCATGCAGCACCAGGTTTTGTGCAAATAAAACTCAGGATTAATGACGGATCAAAAGGCGGGCATGCTTCCATCAAGCCCATCCCACAAAGTCGAAACTAAACGCAGGTCTTTATTAATCTGTATAACGGTCGAACCAGTAAAAGGAGCATCGGAGTACATGTTCTTGCCAGTACATCATATGAAGTGCAAATATAATAGTTTGCGATTATGATTAACAAGTTGGTGATCTGACAATGACACTCCCTTGTTACTTTTAACAATTAATTGAAGATGCTTTGTTATTTCAAGTGAGTTATTTTTTTTTTTTTTAATGAAGACTCATTCGTGCAGCTGCTGCTTTGAGATTGTTGTTGAACATTGGACGTCACCTGCCTCGGCATGTGTTAAGCTTGTCGATGCAAATTGGAAGATGTCCTTGGATCTGAAAGGACCGTCGTATGATGGTGGAATGACAGCAGCTTCTCTCTGGGCATTTATCTACATTCTACAGGAAACAACGACTGTCTCGCCTTTGTCAGATAATCTCTTCTGCTTCCTCCGGTGCTCCATGCTCATTGTGTCGTACCAGTAAGCTGCATCAGGCATAGAGCCTAATGCTGCTACCATGTTATGCTGTGCTTTCTGTACACAATCCCAACAGTTGTAACTACTGAAGAAATGCTTGGGAAATTGACCCAAGCTTGGTGAGTCATACAAGTCAAGCTAAAATGGAAGGAAGTGTGTGGCCTGAGTATCCTTCTTGAACGCACACCTTCCTCTTCGCTTCTCAAGAAACGATACCAGCATCGTCATCTTGAAACCCAGTCTTGTAGTATTACGATGACATCCTCACTGCTTCTGCAAAAGAGGCTCCTGGTGGTTTAAAACTTGGACTCGTTCAGCTTGAGGATAAATCACCATCTCACACCAGGGGAATTCATAAAGCATCGTCATGAATGTTTGGACCTTCATTTTTTTTTCCTTGTGTTAGAAGATATTCCTTCGACCTAACCTACATCTGTTGTGATTGCAGTGAATTTTGGGAGATGTTTGGTTGCTTGTAAATCTCAGGCTTTGATTCGAGTTCTGTGGCTGTGCAGTGTCTCTGGCAACGCGAGGAGGGTGGTGTGAGAACATTGTACGAGTGTATCATAGTTCTGATGTTCCTGAGGATAAACAATCAAGTCCTTCATTTTTCTCATTTGTTGTGGAAGTTTTCAGATTTTGAAGGAGTTTTACATGGTCGATAGTGGACGTTGGTTCGAACTGGCCTGTTCTTTCAAACTTGTGACTCCACACCCAGTCCTGACAGAATTGTGCAGAGATAGCCTGCTTACATTTAAGTTGTGGGTTCGATTCCTAATCTGACTATAAGCCGTCAGAAATGTAATTCACAAGCAGGGCATTGCTGATGGACGTTGAGCTGGGAGCCCCATCCAGCATTAGTTTGGGGAGTTTTAATGATTGTACGGTCGTTTCTCGATGAAGAGTAGACAAGCTACCACCGGCACCATGGATGTATTTAGGTGCCGGTCACCAGTCCTTTTACCCGCCAAGTTTTCGTGTTCGACCGGCAACTTTGATGAAAATTTTTTTAACAAAAAAAAACTTTTTTTGAAGAATTTCTATCTTTTTTCTGATGAAAAATAAATAAATAAATGACGTTCCTGAGCAGAAGTGTGCTCCAGTTATATGAGTTACTTGAAAGTCCTTTCAAAATTTAGTCGACAATAATAAATAACTTTCCTTTTCCCAATGGCACCTGCATAGCCCCACGGAGCTCGATTTTTTTTTTTTTCATTTTCGTCCCAAGGTCAAGGTCACAAGGTCACGAACTTAGAAAATGTCAAAAAAATCAATAAATTGGGCATCGAGCTCCGAGGGTTTTCAACTGTTTCGAATGAAAGTTGGTATCCAAGTAGTGCTCTTCGAGTACTACAACTTTCATCATTTACGTTTTTCCCGATTCCCGCCAGTTTGCCCGTGGCGTCCCCTCGTGAACCATCGCCGTCTCCAGACTTGTTAATATTATTATTTATGACCAGCCTAGTGTTCGACTGCGTTCAGAAGCCGATGAAACTTTAAATTATCAGTACACCAAAGCTAGCTAAGGAGTAATGATGTCAGGTGTAATGGATCACCAAGTAATTGAATGATAGCAAAAGCAATGAGGTTTAATTTCAATTATTAATTCTTTCACATACGTCAAGTTCAAAGGTACCGGGCGTAGTGGCGTGCGACTGTAATCTGGCTACTCGGAGACTTAGGTTGGAGGATCGCTTGAGGACGGGAGCTCTGCGCTGGGCCGCGCCATGAGAGGGTGCAGGGCAGCCCGGAATCATGGTGAAACCCAATCCTTATCCCTGTGTCGTAAGAGGCGACCAGGGTTGCGTCAGGAAGGGCATCCAGCGTAAAACCTGTGCCAAATCAGGATGCGGATCATAACGGATGATCCGCTGTGGCGACCCCTAAAAAAAAAGGGAGCAGCCGAAAGAAGAAGAAGGAGAAGATGTCAAGTTCAAAGGCAAATTATTTTAGGGTCTGTACACAGACAATGACACATTTACATATGATCAAAATACTGTACGGTTTCTGGAATACCATCGTCCATTTTTGTCTTATTTTCTTTGGTTTTTTTTTATGTCATATTCCAAGACAAGTTATTTAAAATGTTGGTCAAACAAATTTTGATTTAAAAAAAAAAATTACATTGTGCTTAAAAAGTACCAAAATGTTAGCATGATCAAAAGTCATTTTATGGTCAGAAATGGCTGAGAATGCAGTTGAGACCCTCTGAGGATCACCCTAGGGCCCCAGACGCTCGACCGCCTGTTGTGCTAGGACCATAGACTGGCAATATTTCATTACTTCAACCACCGAAGGTGAAGGAGGTTATGTTTTCACCCCTTTTTGTCTGTTTGTGTGCAGGATATCTCAAAAAGCTGTGGGCGGACCCGATGAAATTTGGTGGACAGTTTGGGTGTGTGAAAAAGGACGAACTGATTAGATTTTGGTGAAGATCCGGATCCGGATCCGACGACTAGAATTTTAAAAGTGATTGTTCACCATTGAGAGATCGGGCTAAAATTATATATAGTACGATATCTCAAAAAGTTGTGGTCAGGATTTGGATGAAACTTGGTGGACAGGTTGGGTGTGTGTGGCAAGGACGAATTGATTCAATTTTGGTGAAGATCCGAATCCCGATCTGGATGTGAGAATTATTAAGTTTTTTTTTTCAGGGAATCTTCACCATTTAGAGATTGGGCCAAAAACGATACATCACCTGATATTTAAAAAAAAATGTATTGATTGGACCCGATATGTTCTCGTGGATCAGACATTACATGGCGGAGATATGCGCTCTACCGAGTGCCGTCCTAGTTGAGACCTGCAACTGAAAATACGAAATAAATCACCGTGGCACCTTATCCAAATTCCAAAAATTCCTGCAGGGGGCATATCAGCGGCACAGCAGCCGTGCTCTCGAGCAATGATACCATTGGTAAACATTTGTTGCTCACGAGAGAAGAATGAGACTTCACAACTGTTCCATTCTGACTACAATTAATACATTGTCCGTTATTACTTTGGCACATTTGTGACATTCCTCCTTTCACCCACGCAGGAATTGGAGGGACCTCTGAAGATGATCCTCGCCAGAGACAAAACTTTCAAGGTGAGATGCTATCAGGGTGATGATTGGTGAAATTACAGCATGGTTAATGAACGTTCAGGATGCTGTTGCTGCTTCAGCATCTATATCGATGAAAGTCGATGTATCCCCTGTGGTTAGTTGCTGGATACGTTTGTCGAATTGGGTTGGTTTGTGCGGTGAGCTCATAACTCATGATGCAGGTTCGTGTACGTTCTTGGTTTTTTTTATTTTTTTCGAGAAAGAAAGGTAAGGAGAAGATGATCGTGAAACGAGTGAGTCAGGATAACAAGGAGAATGGAGGAAGATTTTAAATAACGTGATAAATGTTTGATGTGGGCAATATCGGGAATAGCAGGAACAAAGGATTGTCTTCGCTGGAGGAAATGGGGGGGGGGGGAAAAAATGGCACACCTCACGATTTTATTGAGAGTTTGAAGGAAAGCATAACTACTTTTGCAGGAGGTAACGGAGTGTGAAGCATTTGTAGATAAAAGTTGGTTATGTTTGTGGACTCAGTCTTCAGAGAACATTGGTAGTAGTCGAGGTGCAGCAAGTGCAGGGGGTGGAGGAGGCATAGCAGTAGAGGGGGTGTTGTGGTGGAGGGATGCAGGTAGCATTGGGGGTGAAGGGAGGCCAGGTGGAGTTGGGGGAGGTTCAGGAAGGGTGAGGGGTGCAGTGGAGGCTGAGGGGTGCAGGGAGGGAAGGTAGGGTTGGAGGGTGACAGCGAGGGGAGGTGGAGGTGGAATGGGGGTGCAGCCACCACAGGGGGTGCAGCCAGTGTAGGAAGAGTTTGGGGCACAGCGCAGGCAGGGCTGAGGGAGGCAGGCAGGGTTGAAGGATGCAGCCAGCATAGGTAAGGTTGAGGGGGTGCAGCAAGTGCAATCATGCAGAGTTGAGGGGGTGCAGTGAGTGCAGGCTTAAAGGGAGCGCAGGCTTGAGGGGGTGCAGTGGGTATATGCATGCATTGGGACTGGAGCGAGTGCAGGCATGCATGGGGCTGGAGCGAGTGCGAGCATGCGTGGGGCTGGAGCGAGTGCGAGCATGCATGGGGCTGGAGCGAGTGTGAGCATGCATGGGGCTGGAGCGAGTGTGAGCATGCATGGGGCTGGAGCGAGTGTGAGCATGCATGGGGCTGGAGCGAGTGTGAGCATGCATGGGGCTGGAGTGAGTGTGAGCATGCATGGGGCTGGAGCGAGTGTGAGCATGCATAGGGCTGGAGCGAGTGTGAGCATGCATGGGGCTGGAGTGAGTGTGAGCATGCATGGGGCTGGAGCGAGTGTGAGCATGCATAGGGCTGGAGCGAGTGTGAGCATGCATGGGGCTGGAGTGAGTGTGAGCATGCATGGGGCTGGAGCGAGTGTGAGCATGCATAGGGCTGGAGCGAGTGTGAGCATGCATGGGGCTGGAGCGAGTGTGAGCATGCATGGGGCTGGAGCGAGTGTGAGCATGCATAGGGCTGGAGCGAGTGTGAGCATGCATGGGGCTGGAGCGACTCTAGGCAGGTGTGAGTTTGGAGCAATGTGAAACTATTGTGAGCAGTTAGGAGTAAACAGGCTTTAAAAAAAGACATAATTGAGGGAGACTTCGACAAACAGTGGATGTGGGGAGGAGTGGGAGGCAGGAAATGACTCATAGGATGGACAAGATGGATACAGAAGGAGAAACAGGAAGTTTAGGAGGAGGGGTTGGTGGTGGGTTAATGAGGGTAGAAACGATCATGGTTTTGGATTGTGGATGATCTGAGATGGTGGTGAACAGCTCTCTTGACCTGGAGGGAAGAATGAGATTGAAGAGAATGTGGAAGTTGGTTCCACAGGTGGGAAAAAGAGGAAAGAATGAGTGGAGGTGAGCAGTGATCCTGGATTTAGTAGTTTCACCAAAAGGGGGTTGATTGTGGACCATGTGCACCCTGCAGGAACCTGAGGTGGAGGAAGCACAGAAAGAGCAGAGGGTGCAAGATCAGAAAGGAAGCAGTACCAGTAGAAGACAGAGAGACCACAGACCTGTCTGCGTTGGGAAAGTCGTGGGCCCATTTACTCCGCTTCATCGTGGGAGATTCCAATGATCTTGAAGGTCTTGCTTTCCATGGCATCAAGCAGAGAAAGGTGTGAGGCAGGAGGACAAGCCCAAAGCTGGAAGCATTATTCCATCAATTTGCGGATGAAGGCCTTGTATGTGGAGAGGAGGTCAGGCATGCCAAGGAAAGACTTTGTACAACGGAAGATGCCCAGTCGGCAACAACTTTGAAAAGTGGTTCGACCAAGAAAGATCGTGGCTGATAGTGAGACCCAGGACTTTGAGTGACTGAACTTCCTCTCGAGTCTAGAGGTTTGTTAACAAGCTACATGGGGATTGGGGTGCCAGATGGTCCTTTCAGAGAGAAATTGGTTGATTGAGATTTGTCAGGATTGAAAGACATATTCCAAGTGATTGAGCAGCTTGTGATTTTTGTCAAGTTCTGAAGAGAGGGAAGAGGCTGCAACCTGCCTGTCTGAAGAAAGAGAGATATCATGGCAGAGAGTGGAGTCATCAGCAAATGGGTAAAAGGGGATTCTTCAGAGTCATGAAGATCAGGAATCGGACTGTGCCCAGAACACTGCCTTGGAGTCCTCCAGCTTTGACATGGAGAGGAGATAAAAAGATTCCGTTGAGAGCCACATGTTGGCTATGATAGTCGAGGAAGTCAGTAAGCTATGTGTGGAGTTGGCTTTGGATGTCATAGGCAGATAGTTTGTCGAGCAAGGTGGGGTGCCAGACCGTCTTGAAAGCTTAAGATGTGTCTAGGGAGACAGCCGTGATCTCATGTCTGATATTGATTGCCTCCATTCATTGTTGGGTGAGTAGAAGCAGCACTCTCAATGTAGAGCATGTTGGTTGAGGAAATTGAGATGGCAGGATTATTAAATGGTTATTTTGCATCAATATTTACACAAGAACAGGGGAATTGCCAATAGCTGAGTAAGTCAATCTCGGGGCAAGGAAGAGTGAAGTAAAGAAGCAGCTAGGAAAGGTAAGAGAAGCTAAAGCTCAGCGCTAGAGCAATTCCGTTGAGAGCAGGTCTCGAGGCAGCTTGGCCACATACGGATGTGGCCCAGCATCGGCCCAGCATCACCATGTGGTGTGACACTGTGGGGTGGGCCGGGTCTGCTGGTCCAGCCCATGCCACCGAGAGTTTGGAGGTTGTTGGCAGGAGCAGATAAGATCGGTGTTGACCGATATTTTTTAGCAGCTCCAGGGAGTCAGGACAAGTACTAGAGGATTGGACAGGAGCAAATGTTAACACCATTAGTTAAGAAACGACCCAGAGAGAAATTGGTGAACTGTAGACCAGTTAGTTTAACCTTATATTTGTCGAGATTGATTCATTCATTTTTTTTAATTCAGTGAAACAAACATTAAGAAATGAGGCGCCATGAGGAGGAGTGATGTCAGGGCCACATCGGCCATTTTAGAGTTAATGCCATATAGCACTATTTAACCCTTCCCCTATCATCCGAGCCTATCATCATCATATCTAAGGGACACATCGGCCATTTTGGAGTTAATACCATATAGCACTATTTAACCCTTCCCCTATCATCCGAGCCTATCATCATCATATCTAAGGGACACATCGGCCATTTTGGAGTTAATGCCATATCGCACTATTTAACCCTTCCCCTATCATCCGAGCCTATCATCATCATATCTAAGGGACACATTGGCTAATTTTGGAGTTAATGCTATATAGCACTATTTAACCCTTCCCCTATCATCCGAGCCTATCATCATCATATCTAAGGGACACATCGGCCATTTTGGAGTTAATGCCATATAGCACTATTTTAACCCTTCCCCTATCATCCGAGCCTATCATCATCATATCATTAAAAAAATGTCGCTTCCATCACTTCTCCTCGCGGGGCCTCAAATATATATCGTACAGAGGGAATGACAGAAATTACAATAAATATAAACAATAAAGCCAAGCACATTCAAAGGAAACAGAAGAGTTGATTTTAACCAAGGACAGACCAAAAGAGCTGATTATATAGAAAAGCTTATTTTCTTTGGGGAAACAGGACCCCCCCCCCCTTTTCCGCCACGGAAACAGATGTTCAAGACATTAATTAGGGTTCAGATGGAGGATTTAAATTAGGTTTAAACTAATTAAAGGCAGTCGTACATTGATTTAAGAAAGGGGGGGTCATGTTTAACAAATTTGGAGTTTCTATAAAACAGTTTCTGATTTGATGGATGAGGGAAGTGCAGTATACGTCACACGTCTGGACTTTCAGAAGGCATTTCATAAGGTACCACATACCACATAGGAGGTTGATGGCTAAGATGAGGGCTTGTGGAGTGGCTGGTCAGGTAGTTAACTGGATCTGAAACTGGATTAGTGATCGGAGTCGAAGAATGGCTGTGAATGAGAGGATGTCTCGCTGGGAGGATGCAAGTAACGGAGTAGCTCAGGGACCATTATTACTCATCATTTACATCAATGATTTGGACAGTGCGATGAAGAGTCGGCGTTCCAAATTTGCAGATGATACAAAGTGTGTAGGTAAGGCAGATAGATAGCAGAGAGGGTGGTGATCAGATTCAAGACAGTCTCGATACTTCAATCGATTGGGCAAAAGGATCGGCAGATGGCCTTTTAGCACAAAGAAATGTAAGGTACTGGGGGATGGGTGAGAATAACGAAAAGAAGGATGATATAATGCAGAGGGCTAGTCTCGGATCGTGTGACACAGAAGAAGGCTCTGGAGGTGGTAGCAGATGGAAGGAGTGGAGAAATTTGAGGCCGTCACCTGGCTGTGGGACGATGAGCCAGCGACATGATCCACCTGTCCTGCACTTTTAAAGTTGGCATGAAGCCAAGCTGTCATATATCTCATTGATGCCAAAAGATGTTATTTGGAAGCAACAGTTGTACCTCCGTACGTTCTTGGAAAAAGTTTGCAGGCCCTGATGCGTCACCTTTTGTGAGCATTCTCAACAGATCCAGTAGTTCAGGGGGGACAATCAAACTTTACCTTACCGAAAGAGCGGCACATTGAGGGGTGGCTCGCCCTTACATATTTTAGCACCACATTGCCGTCATATTACTGACATCGTGACGACGTCGAGTCGCGCGGTTGGATCTTCAAATTCAAGTCGATAATTTTTTCCACAACCAGATGCAGTGAATGGCGATGGTGGCTGGTACCTCCGTTGGCATCACAACGTGCGGCCATGCGCTGTGCATTATTACGCTTCTTGTGATAAAACTGCCTCATTTGGTTGTGCATCTCGAACCAATTCGATTCCTTTTTTGGCACTGCTGCATTGCTATATAGCGGTTGGGATATGAAATAGAACACACACACATATACACACACACAACCAGGAAGCAAATGGACGTTTTCCGACCGTCCATATCATCAGCCGGGCACGGCTCTTCATGAGGTTTCAATCCCTGAAAACACAATTAACAACTCGACATCAATTTATCATAAACTAATTCAGTATAAACGTGTACAGGGGTAATAAAAAAAATACAATTTGGATGCCAAAGATGCTGAATAATTACACAGCAGTCTGTGCAGATAATAGTCAGAAGCACCGAACTACAATTGCAGTAAAAGGTTGGACTGGGACGTGACAGTACCAAGTGAGTATCAGAATAATGGAATACGATACAATTTGTCCTTCGAGTGTTAACAGAAGAAGACAAGGTGGAGAGAAGGTTCACCTTTCCCTGAAGGATTTTTCTGTTGGGGGAAGGGTAGAGGAGGGAAGGGGTGGGGTGGAAGTCTGGAGGGAGGGGAAAGGTGGGAGGAGGGATGTGGCATTGCCCATGTACCTTTGCTGGTTTCTGTTAAAGTTCCTTGTGTAACTCATATTCATCGTTGAAAATAGGAAGGTTGTGCATTCCATCGCATGTGGTGAGCTCAAAACTCTGTCAGAGGAAACTGTTATTAGTAACAACCATTAATCTTAAAAAAAAGAGGATGTTGCAAACAAGGGAAAGATGCAGTTTGGAAAAATGAAAGTCCAGAGGTGTTAGGGATGTTGTTTGTGTACAATTGCTTGCTTTAATGTTGACTTAAAGTCGTTTAAATAATTATGAAAAAGACCAAACGAAATGGTGGTGGAACATGACCATAGCACGAAGGACTTCCTGTAGAGCTGCCATCAAAAATATATTGTGAAAAGGCAAAGAACAACAAAAAAAGCTTAAAGTTTATAAAAACTGAAACATGACAAAAAAAAAACAACATGAGAAGAAAAGACTAAGCCACAGCAATAAGAACACCTTGAAGGATCCACGGGATCCGAAGCTTGGAGACTGCACCGGAAATCTCATGCAGTCACAGGCAGCTTGAACTCACCTGGAGCTTATTAAATCGGCTCGGATTTTGCAGTTTCTCGGCTTCCACGCGAGACGGTTCTTGCAGCCCTTTTCACTAAAGTGAGTGGCACTTTACAACTCCAAAGACATTGCAAAAAAGTTTATTTAAGTGCCTGTGAGTGGGGATTGGTGGATGGGGTGTGGGTGGTTGAGGTGGTGGTGGTGGGAGGGAGGTGTTGGAAGATGAAGCCAAAGTTGAAGCATGAACCATCCATCCATCGGGACCATACTTTGTGCAGACCGTTGGTGCTGCCTAAGCAGTATCCTTGGTTATTGGGCACGATCCTGAACAGGTAACCACTCTGACACAGGATACCAGCAAGCTGGCACTCATTTTGCCAACCTCACAAGGATGACTGACAGAGTCAACCCCACCTGGTATTAATTCAACAGCCAAAGGTGATTTTAACTCAGGATCCTCAGATCCCAAGCCCACCACCCGAACCATTAAGCCAACACCAGGCATAAGCACAGACCCGGTGGCACTTTATGAAGGTCAGTGGCAATCCAAGCTAAACAATGGGTATTCATCAACTCGTCTGAGTGCACTGCAATGTTACGCCAAAGTCAAAGGTAGTTTCCAACCAAAGGAAATATTCACTTCCTACACTGGTGCTCATTACTGCAGACAAGACAGGCCATTAAGAATATTTGATCCGGAAAGCGTTTGAGTGGCAAAGCATTTACGGGCTGCCGTTTTCAATTAACATTTTTGCATGCATCACTTGAAATGGACCCATCCCTTTGCTTCTGTAATGGTGACATAATTGATATCGTTGCGTTACCATTTGTTGTTGTATGCTTAAGGCAGGATACGACTCATAGCTCAAAAACTTTCACTCTGTAATGTCTCAACTCTGGTTAATCAGCATTAGTCATTATCACATTGTAACTTGCCGCCAACATTTTGTGTTATTTTTTTGTATTTTTTTCCTTTAAATCCCAAGTAATATTTGTTTTGAATTTTGGAGTGGAGCTCAACGGTAGAGGGCGACAAGTTGGAAAACTGACAGAGGTAAAAGGGGAACAAAGAGACAAAAAAAAATGAATGAGCACATTGCAAACAAGTCGCTGGGTGGCAGGAATATGTAAGAGGAATCGAAAATAGGGGTCGGCGAGAGTGTCTGAGATGTGGGGGAGGGTGGGCGGTCAGGGGGTGTATGGGACTAATCCCAAGTATGCACTACCTTTTATTTGCTCAATACAATGTTGACTGAATCCTTGGAATGAATTTTGCTTTTAAACTTCGACGCTCTTCTCTTCCTTCTGAATCCTTCATTTCAGGTGACCATGATTTCAGGTTTCAGGTGAAGGAGATGCTGAGGCCGAAAGCACCACGTCAATATCGCACAGTCTCTGCACCAGCCGTTTCTTGCTGCTTTGGGGAATTAGGGACCAATATTCCAGATGCAGGTAGTTCAGCGGTGCATTGTGGCTTGGGGGAGACGGCAACGCGACGGATCGCCCGTGACCTGCGGTGGAACCGTCTGCAGCAGAAAGAATCCGAGTTGTTTTTGCCATCATCTTCACTCCTACCTTCCAAATCGATTTCCAGCTTAGCGGTTTTCTCCACTTCGATGTCATTGTCAACTTCATCCTCTTCATCAACTTCTTCGTCGTCCTCTTCCTCGTCTTCCACCACCTCATCCGCCGCGTCAGCCTCGAGCTGCGATGCAATTTCTTTGAACTCTGATCTCTCGCCGACGCTGTTACCGTCAACACAGGAACAGAAAAACCCAGTAGAAGTTGAAGAAGTTTCTAAAGAGCAAGGACAGGTAAGACGATGTTCAATATTTATCTGCAGTGAGTTATCTCAAATGTTGTTTATCGTTGGAAAGTTTCCACAACAGGATCACATTTACTGAAAGCAAATCCCACTCACATGCTCGTCTGATTTTCATTAAGAAGTTGTCTTTACTACGACTGTACTTGTCCTGACTCCGAGTATTGAAGTTGCTTTCAGCAATTATAATCAGTTGGCCTTTACTTTTAGATTTTGTTCCCCTCAGTCCATCCCAAGGATTGTTATCCCACACACACGAAGTCAAAAGTGGCGTTAGGCAATTGGTTCACTTTGTCTGTCTATCTGTCCGTCTTATCTACGAATGTCAGTTTTATGACCAAGGAACAACTTAATTTCAATTGAATGTTACATTTTGAACACGATTTGGAAAATTAACCTGCGGTTTCATCTCGATCGAGCATACACAGAGGAGTGAGAGAATTTTTTTGAACTCTTTCTGTTTGTCTGACAGTCAAACAAAATTGAAAATCATTCCAAACAGGAAATTTACTGTTTTAAGGATGTCATAAAGGACACAAATAACAGGTGTGAAGAACTAATGTAACGTGTTAAATAAGCTGATGCATCAACAGTGGTAAACTTCTGCAAAAAAAATTCTACAAACTTTAAAATTGCCGACAGTGATACATGCACCTTTAGAATTTCCTTCCCTTTAGTATACGTGTGTTATTAACGGTGCTGAACCCAGCACGTTCTCTAACGACTGCAATCCAAGGTTACGAACAAACGTACAGGTCAGCTACCAATCAGATGGATCTTTGTCAGTGTGGGTCAGTGACTTCTGAGTGACGTTACAGTGATCACATCAACAACGTGACATTTTTGAAACTTGCATTTCAAATAAACAGGTACAAAGTCAAATGAGGAAGTTCACCATCGCATACAATGTCCAACTCTGATTCTCACGTTAAGTTGTTTCCATCGCCCAGTGTCCCAGTCCTGCCGACACAAATTACGCGTGTTCACCTCATCCACCAGGGTTGTTGAAAGATCGAGTCTTGTCGTGGTTCTCTCTCTCTCTCTCTCTCTCTCTCTCTCTCTCTCTCTCTCTCTCTCTCTCTCTCTCTCTCTCTCTCGCTCTCGCTCTCGCTCTCTCTCTCTCTCTCTCTCTCTCTCTCTCTCTCTCTCTCTCTCTCTCTCTCTCTCTCTCTCTCTTTCTCTCTTTCTCTCTTTCTCTCTTTCTCTCTTTCTCTCTCTTTCTTTCTCTCTTTCTCTCTTTCTCTCTTTCTCTCTTTCTCTCTTTCTCTCTTTCTCTCTTTCTCTCTTTCTCTCTTTCTCTCTTTCTCTCTTTCTCTCTTTCTCTCTTTCTCTCTTTCTCTCTTTCTCTCTTTCTCTCTTTCTCTCTTTCTCTCTTTCTCTCTCTCTCTCTCTCTCTCTCTCTCTCTCTTTCTCTCTTTCTCTCTTTCTCTCTTTCTCTCTTTCTCTCTTTCTCTCTTTCTCTCTTTCTCTCTTTCTCTCTTTCTCTCTTTCTCTCTTTCTCTCTTTCTCTCTTTCTCTCTTTCTCTCTTTCTCTCTTTCTCTCTTTCTCTCTTTCTCTCTTTCTCTCTTTCTCTCTTTCTCTCTTTCTCTCTTTCTCTCTTTCTCTCTTTCTCTCTTTCTCTCTTTCTCTCTTTCTCTCTTTCTCTCTTTCTCTCTTTCTCTCTTTCTCTCTTTCTCTCTTTCTCTCTTTCTCTCTTTCTCTCTTTCTCTCTTTCTCTCTTTCTCTCTTTCTCTCTTTCTCTCTTTCTCTCTTTCTCTCTTTCTCTCTTTCTCTCTTTCTCTCTTTCTCTCTTTCTCTCTTTCTCTCTTTCTCTCTTTCTCTCTTTCTCTCTTTCTCTCTTTCTCTCTTTCTCTCTTTCTCTCTTTCTCTCTTTCTCTCTTTCTCTCTTTCTCTCTTTCTCTCTTTCTCTCTTTCTCTCTTTCTCTCTTTTTCCCGATACACAGCTTAATGAGTTTTAATCAACTCGATTATAATCGGCTCCATGCGTTAACAACCGCTCTGGACATTAACTCCTCATTTACTCGGAGATAAATCGAACACGTGGCTCATCACCCGTCTCTCTGCACCTCCCTCTCGCCGGTTTATATAGTATCACAGAACAATCCCATGTCTTCCAGCAAATGTGATTATAGTCTACACTGGAGGTTTCGTATGAGAATGTTCCAACACATTCATGAATCTTACCACGCAGTTTACAGTACTATACTGCCATCTCCAGTCAAAATCAGCTCATGACGTCAAGCATAAAATAAAAAAATTGTATACCTTGTCGAGGCTCGTATGAGGGCTAACAGACAACGCACAGCAAGGGGGGCATGAGACAAGAGGGGCGGGAGTGGGAAGGACAAAACAGTGGGGACAACAAGACAAAAACAAAAAAGACAAAACAGTTTAGATTACAATTTACCGATGTGTACAATTCACCAAATCGGTATCTCCCAGGTGGAGATACCAATTTGGTCCAAAACAAAACTTATAACATGTAATCGTCAATTTTACTTGTTCATTTTATCGGGATTTGCGAATGCTTTGTTCACAAATACCACAACATCGAGCTTTTAACTGACAAAAATCTTTATTTTATTTCAACTGAATTATATACTTGAACACTGTCGAACACAAATCGGCTTTTTTGCACCTTCAAAACGTGTCCATTTAGCAGTACTTTGACAAAATATTACAGCATTTTACGTCATCACGACCAATCAGATTTGCTGCTCGCAGACCCTGCCGATGTCCCTTTTCTCGTGACTGTGCGGGTAAAGGTGTTCCATGAACTCTCGAGTTGGAGAGGTTAATGATGGGTCAAAATTTGGGATTGTAAAGCACTTGTTTGAGACCATTGGCATAGGAGTGGTACGAAAATTATTTTTTGTTTTTAAACTTTGAGTCTTCAATGAGACCAGCTTTCCCACAAACAGCTCAGACAATGTGTGGCAAGATGCAACTCAGCATCAGTAGGACCTGTTTCGAACCAAGTTGCAAGAGCGGCTGGGCACGCGTACGTGTATGAACATACAGTACATACACACGTACAATATAGGCCATATACATTTATTATTCTTTTTGATGAATTGTATCAAAGCAAATTAAAAACTGTTTTCTCTATTTCCGTGCTTTCCCATTTACTCATTCCGAGGCTCGTGGATTGGTTTGGGTATTTGCTCACCGAGTGTGCTCAAATATTCAAACTACAGCTGAGATGGTCCTTGGTGAGGAACATCACTTGTGATTTCATCTTCACAACGTCTCAATTCCAAGTTTACTTGAAGCAGACATTTGCGGAAATGTCTTTCATATGTAATGAGCAAATACAACCCATTGTTTCATTGATGGTGGTATTAAGGGGAGGAGGGAAGGGAGAGCGGAGAGAGAGAGAGAGAGAGGAAGAGGGGGAGGAGGAGAGAGAGGAGGAAGGAGGGGGGGAGAGGAGGAAGGAGGGGAAGGAGAGAGGGAGGGGAGGGGAGAGAGCAGAGAGGGGAGAGGGATGTTGGGGAGAGGGAAGACAGAGAGGAGGGGAGGGACAGAGAGGAGGTATGGGGAGGAAGAGAGAGAGAGAGAGGAGGAGGAGGAGAGGGAGGAGGAAGGAGGGGGAGAGAGAGGAGGAAGGAGGGGGGAGAGAGAGGAGGAAGGAGGGGAGGGAGAGAGGGAGGGGAGGGGGAGAGAGTTGAGAGGAGAGGGAGGGGAGGGGAGGGACAGAGAGGAGGCTTGGGGAGGGAGGAGAGAGGGGGGTGGAGAGAGAGAGAGGAGAGGGGGAGGGAGGAGAGAGGGGGATGGAGAGAGAGGGGAGAGGGAAGGGAGAGAGAGAGAGAGGGAGGGAAGGGAAGAGAGAGAGAGAGAGAGAGAGAGAGAGAGAGAGAGAGAGAGAGAGAGAGAGAGAGAGAGAGAGAGAGAGAGAGAGAGAGAGAGAGAGAGAGAGAGAGAGAGAGAGAGAGAGAGAGAGAGAGAGAGATATAGATATAGATATAGATATAGATATAGATATAGATATAGATATAGATATAGATATAGATATAGATATAGATATAGATAGATAGATATATATATATATCCTGGTGTTGGCGCAGTGGTTAGGGCAGCGGCTTGGGATCCAAAAGGTCCTGAGTTCAAGCCCCGTTGAGCCACTGAATTAATACACCAGGGGGTTGACTCAGCCTGTCATCCTTCCGAGGTCGGTGAAATGAGTACCAGTATACTGGGCCGGTGTATACCCCAGTTAAAATAGGTGTACCATATCCCTGTGTCGTAAGAGGCGACCAGGGTTGCGTCAGGAAGGGCATCCGGCATAAAACATGTGCCAAATCACTATGCGGATCATACGGATGATCCGCTGTGGCAACCCCGAACGGGAGCAGCCGAAAGAAGAAGAAGAAGAAGAAGAAGATATATATATATATATATATATATATATATATATATATATATATATATATATATATATATATATATATGGAGAGGGGTGGGAGAGAGAGATGGAGAGAGATCGGTGGAGATATAGAGTGTTTATGCTGTGTGTCACATTTGGTCCAAATGGCCTTTATTTTTGAATCCTGTTTTGTACCTACGTTGGCTTAACCTCCTCCGTTACCCTCTCCAAAACCCCATTAAACTCCTCTCTACCTCAGTTTCCAAACCACAGTGAGAGGCCTGCAGTGTTCCACCCACAAACTCTGTCTTTTACCTCTTCCTGTCTCATCTTACACCCTCTGCTCTTTCCATGCTCTGTCCCCACCTCCTCCTCCCTCGCCCCCAGGTTTCTGCAGGGCGCACACGGTCTGCCAACAACACTTATCTGGTGAAACTCCAAAAACCCAAAATCGGTGCTCACCTCCACTCTTTCGTTCCTCTGTTTTTTTCCTGCCTGTGGAAGCATCTTCCACATTCTCTTCAATCTCATTCCTCCCTCCAGGTTTTCAAGACAGCTGTCTCACCACCATCACAGATCATCCCCAATTCAAAGGCATGATCTTTCCTCCTCCCCCTCCCCCCATTAACCCTTCTCAAGCCCACATCTTTCCAAGTTTCCAATTTTTTTCCTTCCAGAGAGTTTGCTTCTGCCTCCATCTTGTCCATCCCGTGCATCTGCCCGTACCTCTCATTCCTCCCTACATCCCTTATTTATCCAAATCTCCCTCTATTTTTGTCACTTATTCCTGTTATTGGTGTGTTTCCCCCCTCTCTCTTTCTCCTGTTCCTTTTGCTCTGTTACGTCCTGATCCATTCTATGTTCTCGCAAAACCACGAGCCTCGATTTTGTATATAATTCATACATCAATAAAAACAGCGCCATCACCCTCATATTTGGGCTGGAATATAACGGTTTCTAATGCTACTTGTCTTCCAACTCAAAAAACAGTGTCCCGAGGAGCAGAAGAATGGCGAGGAAGATAAGAACAAAGCTTGGTGGAAGAAAAGATTTTCTATGGCCATACGAAGGGGTAGGAAATGCACTTTGAAAATATTGTTTCTTATTTCCTGAAAGTTTAATCCGGTCCTGATCTCGGCATCTTTCGCTTTCCCAGGATCGATCCTCAAGGATAAAGTGAAAAACGAAGATGAGAGAACGGAGGCAAAGACTGACGTCACTACAGGTTTTCTCGATAAAACATTGAAACCACACGGCATTACCTGAGTGATCAAACGCTTTGTAACATGCAGAGATAAACCATTCCAAACCTTGACTTGACTTAATTATTTTTTTTCCTACTATATTTTTGTGGAACGTCAAACTCTTCCCACTACTTATCCTTCAGCAAATCAGTCTCCTGGAAATAGGTTTTTTTGACTTACCCACAATGTGAACATCCGCGTACCTGGTGATCTACGGACCTGCTGATAACCCTCAGCGACGTGTATTGACCGCTGTTGAAGCTCCACCGTTGCCCCCTAACATTAGGATCCTGACCTGGATTGAAAATATATATATATATATATATATATATATATATATATATATATATATATATATATATATATATATATATATATATATATATATATATATATATATATATATATATATATATATATATATTAGATTCCCGTTTCTAAATTCTGATCTACAAATGAAAATTCATGCCCTTTGTTAAAACACCATGAAGTTTGTACAGTTTGGGATATCGTCCACAAGGAGGCGCTAAATGATAACATTATCATCGAGTATTGTCTCGAGAATTGAGTGGAGCACTGGGTAGAATGCAGCATCATATACACTGGACACAAGAATGTAACTTAAAACTCAGATTGTGATAATTTGATTTCCTTTAAATGACCAATATACTGTATTAATTCTTCTGCAAAAACAATCACAAAACGAGATGAATTATTTTGTCATTTCTCCTTGATGGCTTAGTGTGAGAGCATCATGGGTATAGCACGATAAGCAGGGAAGGAAGGTTGTCAACCATGCGGTCAACTTTGCATCGCACCCCACATTTTTGGAGTTTGTTCAGGTCTTTGATCAATTCAGAATTGATCGCTTCAAATGTCGGTGAGGGTTTTGGGAGATCAGTTCAGTGGAAATGTCTTATCGAATCTTAATGCTTTGTGTTGGAATGAACTTTGAAATCAAATTGAATTGATGAAAATTGTGGCAGATCTGAAGAAAAGAGCTCATCAATAAATGGAGCCACACAAACGTATTCGTAACGGCCGCGGGGTCTCTAAGACCGACGTGTACGTCAGGCGGGAAGGGGACGAGAGGTCGCTACAACTGCCCGCAAGTTGCGTGCAGGTCGGTAGTTTAAGAACCACATGTTCCAAATCTGCCCTTCCAAAATTGGCCGAAAGATGCCAGAGGACAGTTTGGTTTTAACTAATGGTGCCTCGTCATGCCGATTCCTAATTCACCCGTCTCACGAGTTTATTACAATTTACGACTGCGCGCTAGGAGTTCCGCATCTCCGCAATGGCCACAAAATAGGTTCTCATTCATACATAATGGCTGGTGTTTGCTTAATGGTTAGGGTGGTGGGCTTGGGATCCGAGGATCCTCAGTTCAAATCCCACTCGGCTGTTGAATTATTACCAGGTGGGGTTGACGCTGCCTGTCATCCTTCCAAGGTCGGCAAAATGAGTGCCAGCATGCTGGTATCCTGTGTCGGAGTGGCGACCCTTCCAGGATTGTGTCCAATAGCCAAGGAGACTGCTTAGGCAGCACCAACGCTCTGCACAGAGTATGGTCCCAATGGATGGATTAATACATGGTTCATTACCTCCACCACTGAAGGTGAAGGAGGTGATGTGTTCACCACTTTTTGTCTGTTTGTCTGTCTATTTGTGTACAGGATATCTCAAAAAGTTGTGTACGGATTCGGACGAAACTTGGTGGACAGGTTGGGGGTGTCACAAGGAAGAATTGATTCAATATTGGTGAAGATCTGAATCCGGATCCGGATACGATAATTATTTAATTTTAAATGTGTTTCTTCACCATTGAGAGATCGGGCCAAAAACTATACATGGCATGATATTTGAAAAATGTTTTGGGCCCGATATGTTCTTGTGGATCAGGCATTGCGTGGCGAAGGTATGCGCTCTTCCGAGTACCCTTCTAGTTTAATACAGTGCAGCCATATAATTATTCTCTCACAACAACATTTGAGATTTGATGTGTGGCTTCTTGATCTAGTGTGGGAATCTTCGAAACTTTAACCTTCTGAGTGATCTTCAAGTCACCTGGGCGATACGCATGGACCCTTCCTGTCACTTTGAAGTGACAATGTGTGGTATTTGTGATGTCATTTAGAAAGGGGAGCAGCATTTATTCAGGTCCTTTGTCGAAACAGTCTCAGATGTTTTCCACCAGACATCACACTGCTCCAGGAAAAACAGAGAAGAGTGATGTGCTAAATGCATACCTGCATTTACGTATTTTAAAAAAAACAAATAAAACCAATTCCAGGTAATGTTGAGTTCTTCCATGTCGACGGAGGATGCGCTTCAGAGAAGGATGTGCTGGTGATCAGACAACAACATGCGTTGAAGTGTCGTGTCTTAACTTTTGAGAGAACGCAGTCTCTTTTTGAGCCGAATGAAGATTGTCCTTTCGAGATGACCCAGGCATACTATTTGCCCCTGAATGGCCAGGTTGCTTATAAATGATGATGAGTTGACGAGGTGTGGTTATTTCCACAGCTGCGCCGTGTGGAGTCTGGGGTAAGAAGTGAATTTAGAATGCTCTATATCTGTGCATTTGTATCTGATCTCTTGCAGGTGAGCCTGTGCCATCTGCAGTTGATGATATTCTGGACAAGTACCGCAGCTTCCGGAAACGACCTTCTACAATTTCCTTGCCTGCCACAAAAGGTCAGTTCACAATATTTAAATCATCTCTGAGGCATTCAGCGAAAGCCTAAAGCTGTAAATATGAATAGGCTGTAATGAAAAGTCCATGGTGTGGCTATTAATACTTATAAAGCATCCGAGCTGGAATGGGTTTCAATTCGAGCGACCGACAGCAGGTGAACTTTTATTTATTTAATTCGGTAAGAAGTACAGGGTGTAGCCATTTGGAATGAGATCTTTGTAACGAGGGAAGGGAATAAAACGAACATCACATAAAGACAAGCAAGTCCAAGTGGGGTCGGCAGATTACCCCACCCTGAAGGTCCTAAATGAGCCAGCTGTTTTGTTTGCACAATGTGGTGGCAATTCTCCTGAGATGAGCTTGACTTTCTGATTATGTCGAATCCAAATCATTAAAACTACTGCCCTCTGCTGATTTTTCATCAACAACCACCTTGATTCCAGATCCAGCGCCCTCACCATTCAGCAGCCACCACTGTACCCTAAATCCTTTGGTGGCCTATTGCTGAAAACTCAGAACTCCGTTGACAGCAAAAAAGATTATGGTCATTTTTATGGCAAAAAAAATGTTATGGCAAATGTTATGGCGAGACAAATTTGTGAAAACAAATTGCATTGATGTGAAGTATCTGTGAAAAAGAATATATGTTTAAAATCAGCAATCCAATTTACAGCAACAGTCACATTGTGTTATACTGTAACCCCGAGGGGGCGACTCACTGTGTGCATCATGCCTTTCAGACAATCGTTTATAAAAGCCACAAGCAGAGAAAGTATAGCTGCAGACATGTTTCTCCCTCATTGGAGCTCATCACGACGGCATAATACTTAAAATTGTCTGCTTGGGCTGAGCTTCCGTAAAACCGAATGCAATATGTCGACACAGTAGTCTGCAAAATTATTTACCCCCCCCCTCCAAGGTTTTCATATTTTGATACCACCTGAGCTTATTTCATGATGCTTTCAAATCAAACTTAATATATCGAATCTTCACAAACTCCTCCAAAGTGATGAAGCTAAAAAATTCAGATAAAAGGTGAATAAGTTGAATAACAGAGAA
Source organism: Eptatretus burgeri (assembly GCF_056783735.1). NCBI lineage: Eukaryota > Metazoa > Chordata > Myxini > Myxiniformes > Myxinidae > Eptatretus > Eptatretus burgeri. The sequence goes on from NC_140974.1 coordinate 61,295,556, forward strand.
AAATCAGATGATTCACAGTTCCATAAGTATTCAACCCCTTTTGCCTAATTAACCATAAATCACTTCAGGAGCAAATTATTTGTTTGAAAGGTTACAAAATAAGTGTAATCGGTATCACCTGTGTGCGATCAGTGGCTTAACTTAAAAAATTAAGCTCCCCTGCTTATCTAAGGAGTTTTTAAGGTGCAACTCACTTGGTCAACCAACAAAGCAAACATGAAGCTCAAGGAGCTTTCCAAAGAAGTCGGACATAAAGTGGTGGAGAAGCACCGTTCAGGAGAGGGTTAAAGGAAGATTTCAGTCACTCATTATCCCTTTGAGTACGGTGAAATCCTTCATTAAGAAGTGGAAGACGTATCATACCACCCAGACTCGAACCAGATCAGGTCGCCCATCCAAACTCAGCAGCCAGGTGAGCAGGAAACAGGTTCAGGATGCCACTGTGCATCAAACAATGACTTTGAAAGATCTGCAAGGATCTATGTCTGAGATGGGGGTCAATGTTCACCAATCAACAATATTCCGTTCCCTTCACAAACCTGGCTTCTACGGATAGTGGCAAGAAAGAAGCCATTACTAAAAAAAGACCCGTCTAAAAGCTCGAATGGAATTTGTGAAAAAGCAACTTCATGACAAAGCAGACACGTGGCGAAAAGTTTTGTGGTCAGACGAGACAAAAATTGAACTTTATGGTATAAATTCAAAGCATTACATCAAGCACAAGCCGAACACTGCAAATCATCCAGTCAACACCATCCATACTGTCAGGCATGGTGATGGTAGCATCATGTTATGGGGCTGCTTTTCATCAGCAGCATCTGGCAAGCTTGTCAGGATTGAAAGGACAATGGATGGTGCGAAGTACAGGAGAATCCTTGATGAAAACCTGCTCGAGTCGGCCATGAATCTGAAACTGGGTAGGAAATTCACATTTCAGCAGGACAATGATCCAAACCACAAAGCTAAAGCCACACTAGAGTGCCTGAATAAGAAGAAAATAAATGTTCTTGAGTGTCCCAGTCAAAGTCCTGACTTGAACCCAATTGAACATTGATGACGAGACTTGAAGATTGCAGTCCATCGACGATCCCCATCAAACTTGGCAGAACAAGAGCAATTTTCACGTGAAGAATGGGCAAAGATTTCACCATCTCACTGTGAAAAGCTGGAAGAGACCTTTCCAAAAAGAAACATAGCTGTCTTGAGGGAACATCAGTGGGTAAAGGGGCCTTAAGGGTCTTCAAGGATCTTGGAGTTTTACGTGTCCTTGAAGTCATAAGGGTCTTTCAGGTCATTGGGGGTATTAAGGGTATTTGAGGTCGTAAAGGGTTCTTGGGGTCTTACAGTTCTTCAGTGTCTTCAATGTCTGAAGGGTCTTCAAATGACTCGAGGGTCTTAACGGTTTTTAGGGAGTCTTAAAGTATCTTTGGGATCACATCGGTCTTTGGGGTATTCAGGATTTTAAAGGGTCTTAATGGTGTTTGGGGAATTCAATGGTCTTGAGGGTCTTGTGCATATTTGGGGCATTTGGGGTCTTATCTCCCAAACATGGAAATAGTCTTCTCTCGAGCATGTAATGTAATCTTTGAAGCATGTAAAAAGCATTTATGGAGGGATCTTAGGGGTCTTCGGTGGTCTTTAAAGGTTGTGGATGAAAATACCCTTCGGACAATCCCCAGGTCGGACTTGGGCTGTGTGCCAAATTTGGTAGCTGTTGGTCCAGCAGGCCTTGCAAAAAATGCAGTCAAACAAAGACAGACAGACATCCAATGAATCTTATTTATTTGATAGCAGGGTCACCCGACATTGCCCGGGTGGGGGTGGGGGTACTGAGAAGTGGGTGTAGCAGGAAAGTTGGCAGCGCTGAGATTGGGGTACGCAGATCAGCGGCAGGAGAACCGATGGGGTGTGGGTGGGGTGGAAACTGTGTCGAGGGCAGGATAGGCAGAACACCAGTGGGTAAGGGGTCTTAAGGGAACACCATTGTGTAAAGGGGTCTTAAGGGTCTTCAAAGGACTTGAGGGTCTTTGGGGTATTAAAGTGTTTTGGTGATCTTTGGGATCTTAATGGTCTTTGGGGTATTCGGGGTTTTAAATGGTCTTCATGGTGTTTGGGTGATTCAATGGTCTTGAGGGTCTTATGGGTGTTTGGGGCCTTCGGGATCTTAAGGGGTCTCATCTCCCAAACATGTAAAACGTCTTCTCACAAGCATGTAACCTAATCTCCAACGCATGTTAAAAGCATTTATGGGGGGAGGGGGGGCGATCTTGAGAGGTCTTTGGGGGTCTTTGAAGGCTGAGGTTGTGGAAGAAAATATCCGAAGGACAATCTCAGAGTGGGACATGGGCTGTGTGTCAAATTTAGTAGTTTTCGGTCCAGCAGTTCTTGCAAAAAGCACAGCACAGACAGACATCCAATGAATCTTATATGGTGTGTGTGTGTGTGTGTGTGTGTGTGTGTGTGTGTGTGTGTGTGTGTGTGTGTGTGTGTGTGTGTGTGTGTGTGTGTGTGTGTGTGTGTGTGTGTGTGTGTGTGTGTGTGTGTGTGTGTGTGTGTGTGTGTGTGTGTGTGTGTGTGTGTGTATGAATGTGTGTACATATAGTCGTGGCAAGAAATTTTGGCACCCTTGCACTTTTTTCAAATAATGCACCATTTCTTCCAAAAAAATGTTGAAATTAAAAATATATATTTTGGTGTCCACATGTGTGTTTATTTGGTTTGCAGTGGAACAAAACAAAAAAAAGCTGAAAAAAATTACTAAATATTAGCTTATTCCACACAGAAATCCTAAAATGGCCTGGACAATATTATTGGCACCTTTTATGAGTTGTTAGAAATAATTAGATTTCAAGCAGGTGATTCTCCTTTACTTTGGAATTGAACTCACCTGTGGTGGGTTGCAGGTGCCTGCAAGATAAAAATTACTCAATCAACCAGTTTGAATAGAGAAAAGGAGTCATTCTGCTGTTTTGTGTCACTGTGTGTACCAATGAGCATGGAGAAAAAAAAAAGAAGACCAGCGGATTGATTGAGGTCAGACACAAGATTGTAGCCAAGCATGGACAATCTCAAGGCTACAAGTCCATCTCCAGAGACCTTGATGTTCCTGTGTCCACTGTACACAATGTTATCAGGAAGTTTTAGTCCCATGGCGCTGTAGCCAACCTCCCTGGACATGGCCACAAGAGAAAACTTGATCGAAGATTGCTGCGAAAGATTGTTCGAATGGTGGAGAAAGTGCCTCAATCAACTGCCAAACAGATTCAAACTGACCTTCAGACATAAGGTACGACAGTTTCAACTCGCACCATCTGTCGCCAACTTGGTGAAAGAGGGTTATATGGTAGGAGAGACCCAGGAGGACCCCACTGCTGAGAGAGACACAAAAGAAAGCCCCGACTGGAGTTTGCCAAAACACACCTGAACAAGCGAAAATCCTTCTGGGAGAATGTCCAGTGGACAGATGAGACCAAGTTAGAGCTTCTTGGTAAAGCACATCATCTTTATGTTTACAGAAAACAAAATGAAGCCTTCAAAGAAAATAACACCTTCCCTGCAGTCAAACATGTAGGAGGTTCAGTGATGTTTTGGGGTTACTGTGCTGCCTCTGGCACTGGGTGCCTTGAGTTTGTGCATGGCATCATGAAATCAGGAGATTACCAAGGAGGCATTTTGGAGCGTAATGTTCAACCCAGTGTCAGAAAGTTGGGTCTCCATCGAAGGTCATGGGTCTTGCAGCAGGACAATGACCACAAACACACTTCAAAAACACCCAGGAATGGTTCAAGACAAAACACTGGAATGTTCTGAAGTGGCCGGCAATGAGTCCAGATCAAAATCCCATTGAACACCTGTGGGGAAATCTGAGAACAGCAGTTTGGAGAAGGCACTCTTCAAGTCTGGGAGAACTGGAGGAGTTTGCACAAGAAGAGTGGGACAAACTGCCAGTAGAGAGGTGGAGGAAGCTCATTCGTGGCGATCGGAAGTGCTTGACTGCAGTTATTTTGTCCAAAGGCTGTGTTACCAAATATTCAGTAAAGGGTGTCAATAATTTTGTCATTGCCATTTCTTTTAATTTTCTGATTTAATAGGATATATTAAGTTCTGAATCAAAAACAAAGGTTCTGTAATATTAACAGTGAAATAAAGAATTGTGGAGACAAAATACTTCCGTCAATGACGACTTATTTTTAGAGAAAATTGTGAGTTCTTTGAAAACAGTGCAAAGGTGCCAATATTTTTGGCCATGACTGTATATGTGAAGATGTATGTGTATGTGTATGTATATATATATATATATATATATATATATATATATATATATATATATATATATATATATATATATATATATATATATATATATATATATATATATATATATATATATATATATACATACACACACATATATGTGTGTGTTTCTATGCTGTATATATACACATATTGTAGGCTTATAACCTCTAAGATAGTTGCCTGCATGGCCGTCCAACACCTGCTCCCAAGTCTTCACGTAACCCTGAATGGGAGGTTACAACGGGTTAGTACACCTGACCCAAGGGTGGCCCATGGGTTAATAAATGTAAAGTCCATCTTACTTTGGAGGAATTGCTGCCTTTAGCCTGTTAAACCGTTCGCCTTCAATTAAAAAAACATGAACCGCAAGGCAACGGCGTATTTAGATTCAGCGTTTCCTTTTCCAAGCTGAGCTGCCTATGAAGGCCAATGAGCCCCATCTTCCCAAATCAATGGCTTTTAAGATGTCGTGATTCGCCTTTCACCTCAACACCCATGAGATAGAACTCTGCCAAAAGAAGTTTTGTGCGAGGCTAGACTGTCAGAGGCTGTCTGAGATGCTGAGCCATTGGAGTATTTCACACATCTTGAGAGCTTATCTTCAATGTTACCCCATGCTTATGAGGCTCATATCCACTGCTTTCATAAATATTCACACCCCTTGACTTTTGTGACATTTTGGTGTCACAGCCTGAATTTAAAATTGATTCAATTTAATTTTTTTGTCACCAATCGACACAAAATACCCCTTAATTACAAAGTGAAAACATGTTTTTCGATTTTTTTTTCAAATCAATTAATAACGAGAACCTGAAATGTCTTGGGTCAATAAATATTCAACCCCCTGAGTCAATACTTTGTAGAAGAACCTTTGGCAGAGATTACATCTTGTCTCCTTGGATATGTCTGTATGAGCTTTACACGTCTAGATTTGGGGAGTTTCTGTCAGTCTTCCTTGCAGATTTGCACAAGCTCTGTCAAGATGGATGGTGAGCTTCCATGAACAGCAATCTTCAAGTCTTTCCACAGATTCTCAATGAAATTCAAGTCTGGGTTTTGGCTAGGCCACTCAAAGACTTTCACGTTCTTGGTCTGAAGCCATTCCAGTGTTGCTTTGGCTGTATGCTTGGGGTCATTTTCCTCTTGGAACACAAATCTTCGCCACAGTCTGAGGTCTTTTGCCCTCTGAAGCAGGTTCTTCGAAAGGCCTTACCTGTATTTGGCTCCATTCTTTGTTCCCCCTATCCTTACAAGTCTTCCAGTTCCTGCAGCTGAAAAGCATCCCCACGGAATGATGCTGCCACCAACATGCTTCATGGTAGGGATGGTGTTAGATGGGAAATGAGCTTTTCTCGGTTTCCACCAGACAGAGCGCTTTGCATTCAGGACAAAGAGTTCAATTTTCATCTCATCAGACCACAGAATATTTTGCCTTATGCTCTCAGAGTCTTTCTAGTGCCTTCTTGCAAAGTCGAGGCGTGCTGTCATGTGCCTTTTTCTCAGTAGTGGCCTCCATCTGGCCATTCACCCATTAAGCCTAGATTTGTAAAGCCTAGCTTCGTCTTCGTCCCATAAAGCCTAGCTTCGTCCAGCGCGGCCCAAGCGATCCGGGCCGTACAGCACGTCTCTGCCTGGTAGCAGCTGTATCGAAGCGGAGGCGCGGGAGTACGTCCGCCGTCTGCGGGAGACATCTGTGGCCGCGGTGGTGAGTGAAGACCAACGATAAGATGCCGCCATCAACCAGTATGCAGACCCGAAAAAAAATGTGCACTATTCGTGCCCCGCTCTGTGTATGATGATAAATTATCACGGGGCTGTGCTCGCCATTGAGCATGCGGTAACTTATCACAGGCGGTGGTGTGCGCGGTGCCAGCCCTGATCTGTCATGAATTGAAGGAAAGGATTAGATATAATTATTAGATGGAGATTTGGATTGAAAAGAGGGTGCTTGTTTTTTTTTCATTTATATGTTGACTGCTTTTGACGTTTATATGTGGTACATGCTTGGGAGCCTCAGTGGTATGCATTTCTGTCTGCGCTGTCGCCGATGATTCGCCAATAAGCGATGAAACTGGTTCAGCAGCTGAAGCGATGTGTTGCATTGGGATTCTCCTGTAATGTACTATTTGTGAATATCTTTACAGCTGTGGAGGAACTCTGGGAAGGGTTTGAAATAGCAAAGTGCTTCCCTTGATAGCCTTTCTTGGTTGTTTTATGCAGCTTCTTCTGCGAGAACAGCACGATTTATTCATCTAATCCGAGCCACCTGGTTTAATTGATTGTGAGTGCTAATTGGTTGTTCCCTCCATTCGCAGTTGAGAGATGCAAGTGGTCCTTTGTTTTTCAAATATATATATACATATAAATATATATTTTTTTCATTAATTTGTAATATTTGTATTTATTTATAGTTGTGGAATATATGTATTATGTATTTATAGTTGTAGAATATATGTATTGTGTATTTATAGTTGTATGTATTTATAGTTGTAGAATATATGTATTATGTATTTATAGTTGTATGTATTTATAGTTGTCGAATATATGTATTATGTAATTATAGTTGTCGAATATATGTATTATGTATTTATAGTTGTAGAATATATGTATTATGTATTTATAGTTGTAGAATTGCTGTCATTGATGTGCGGTTGTTATCTGCAGACAAATTTCTGTACACTTGCTGTATACATTTTTACTGTTTGGCTAATTGATGCACTGAAATGTTTTATTTATTTTTCTTTTACTTTGTGAGTCACATGGCATGATTAATATAAGGGAGTATCTACACATTACGTACATTTAGGGGAAGGAAAAGGGAGGAGAAAGAAGAAAGTAGGAAAAAGATGAGGTGGGTGGGAAGGAGAGGAAGGGGTGCAGATAATGTATAAATGGGAAGGGATAAAAAATTTGCATTTTTTGTGGACACATGTATATGGCCCCTTGTAGTTTTGTGTGGCAATTTTATGTTTATTGTTGTGTTGGTCGCCATTGGATGAGCAGGGTTTGCGATTAGAATTCAATTTGTGGCAAATTGGTTTGTGGGACAAAGTAACTGGATGATGCAGTGAGTCCTTGAGTAGTCTGTACGAAGTCCACGGTATAAGTTATTGAATACAGCTTGTCCTCCATCTGAGAGGAAGACAAAATACCACCCAGTCGAACTTTGTTCTCAGACTCTCAAGTAGCTCTATAATCCATCACAGATCTAAATCGTGCCTTTGCTCTTGTTACCACTTTTCAAGAAATTGGAAGGTCTTTGCAGCGGAGAGGAAGGGATGCCTGTAAATTGTATTCCAGTGGACACCTACACATTTCGGAATACAGTAGGATGTACGTGTTTTACCATACGTGGGCACCTTGCTGCTGTAGCTATTAGGTGGTACGTGTACTTCAAATTACAGCGTTCTTCATAACCATACATGACTTAGACCTAATGTATTTTTGTTTTATTGTATATCCAATTTATCACAATGCAACTCGGAAAACGAATGATTGCACACAAAGTTGGTCTCTCCGATATTCATGAGACTTTCCTTTTTTTTTCAATTCGAATAACTTTCCTCTTCTTATGACTGGATATCTGTTTGTGTGTTTTGCATTGTCATCACGTGGCTTGTCCAGACAAATAATCCATGCACTTTGATTTTGGTTTAGTCGAGTAAATATTGGGCTACTATCAGCTGATGAGTATTCGAACCTGGAACTTTATCATTTTTGAAGCACAGAACCCCTTTATCGACATCACTCAGCATATCCGAGTGGAACAGAAACACTGCGACAACCAGGGGCAGGGAATGCTCCAGAAAAGAAAGCAGGAATTTGACCAAGATATTAGCACACAATGGCCTTCTTTTTTTTTTTAAAGTATCTTGAGACCTTTACCATCCACAAGGAAGTGTGAGCAGACTGCACAGTTGGCTTAATGTTCCCCCAAAAGGACGGCAGCGGTTCTGATGAGATGTGTACAAGCTCATTAAAAACAACACAGACGAAGAACGATGGGTGTTCGTGTGGCAACCCTCTGCTGATTTATTTTCTGGTTTTAATTAACACTTTTTCTTGACAGGTGTGACCACAAAAACCAATCACACTGTAAAGTGACTGTTTTTTGCTTGGTGTCGTTTACTACCTCTGAAAATAAGCGAAGGCTTACTTTTGTAGGAGCACGTTGGTCTGAAACAAGGCGATGCTTAAATACATTGAATGGTGATTTCATCACTGTTGCTTGTTTAAACAAAATAAATAAATAAATAAAGTTTGGGGGAGGGGGAAATAGCATTGGTTGGATCATGCACCACTTATACTTTTTTCTTCCTTTTCTTCATGCTTTATAGTTGGTGCCAAGGATACCACCTGCACAGAAGTGGACACCAGAAAAGGGTCTGAAGAACAAGCAGATGGCAAGAGGCAGCCAGTCACTTTAAGGTGAGCATGTGAAGGAAGACAGAGAAGGACAACAAGTAAAAATCTATACTAACTAATCGGGCACTCGGTAGAGCGCATACCTCCACCACGCAATGCCTAATCCACAATAACATATCGGGTCCACTACATTTTTGAAATATCTTGCTGTATATGGTTTTTGGCCCGATCTCTCTATGGTGTAAATCATTTTTTTTAATTCCAGGAGCCGGATCCGGATCTTCTCCAAAATCGAATCGGTTCGTTCGTCCTTGTCACACACCCAACCTGCCCACCAAATTTCATCCGGCTCTGTCCACAACTTTTTGAGATATCCTGCACACACACAGACACACAGACAGGGTTGAAAACATAACCTCCTTCCACCTTCAGTGGCAGAGGTAACGTTTGTGTGTGTGTGTGTGTGTGTGTGTGTGTGTGTGTGTGTGTGTGTGTGTGTGTGTGTGTGTTTTCTCTATAACTCGAAAACCATGAAACCGAGCAACCTGAAACTTTGCAAGCACACGAAGGAAACCCCAAGGAAGTGCATGATTGAAAATTGGGTGTTTGGGTTAATTAAAACACCAATTTTGAAGATAATTAATGGTTTTATTTAATTATATCTTTTATCAGGCGCTCCTCGGCCATCTCGCTCGCTGGGGTCTTAAGGCGTATCCTGGGTTACCGAACTGTGGTCTAAAGCCGCCATGTTTGTGGGCCTGCTCAAACATGTCTCGTCTTGGAAACAGGCTGCAACAATTTCTTAATTATAGTTTGTTTTTGTTTTTTTCACTTTCCTCACTCATATTATCGAATGCCTGTTCATCATAGCTATGAATCACTGGGTACATTAAAATGCTTATAAATTCCTGGAGACGCCAGCATTCGTGGCTTATTTCATTTCCGCACATGCGATAACCTCGATAATATCTTAAACTAAGAAGAATTGCAAAATTTCAGCTCCAGAAATGAACTCAGCAGCAGTTCCGACTCCTGAAAAGGTGTTAATTTGTCCAAATCGGACAGAGCTTGGGAATTTCCGGGTGCATAGTTTTATCATCACAAATTGATAATTTCTTTCCAAGCCAGGAGTTCTGTTGGAGTGCATGCTTGAGTGCCTAAGCCACCTACCGAGCACCCCACAATTGATAGCGGTACAGTTCGTGTCCCGATCAGGATGTACAGTCGACAGTTACTACAAGTTAGAGGTGCATACACAGCGCATACGACGTGATACCTACAGGTAGTTTTGTATCTGTAGGGACTCTCCGCAGGTGTGTGGGTATGCCTGCCTGTTATGGTCACCATGGTGGCAAAGTTTCAGCCCATATCTTGTAGAGGTTTTATCATGTTTTCCTTTGTCCTCATGACTGTTGCTAAAGCATTTGGTTACTGTTGTGTGCTTTACAAAGGTTATTTGTTTCTCTTTATGAGTTTCAAAGCAAAATATGTTTGACAAGTCTGAAGACGACGATGGTTCACGAGCAGTATTTGACGAGGTATTGAGGGATCAGTATATACTGTAGATTGTTTCAGAAGTCAAGGATGAGACAATGTGATGTTTGGCCAAGCTATAAAAAATGATCAACATGATGTGGTACGAGTGACAGGTTATTAGCTGCAAAATGTCGAAAACCCGGTTCCGTTCAACAACTTTCAAAATTTGACCTTTGCATAACCTTTAAAGGACACAAAACAATGTTGTTGACATTAAAATAAGGAAACAGGATACGTGCTATAGCTTATTGGAGTTAGTTCGTCGAAGAAGGTCGAAAACCCGGTTCGATTCCCACAACTTTGAAAATTTGACATTTGTGAACTTTAAAGGTCAAAGGTCAAGGATTATGACCTTTGGTGCAAAACTTCCTCTGGAACATTCCAGGAACAATATACCGTCATATAGGCTATATGGCATTTCGCACTCATCGGATTATCCATATTTTGATGAAATCAGCGTAAAAACAAACTTGAAGGGGGCGCCACGGGCAAGGTGTTCGAGATAGAGCAAAATGGTTTCAAGACTTTAGGTGGGAATGACCTCAACATTATGCATAAAAAATATTGTCATCCTAGCTCTCAAAGTTTGGGCGGTCGTATGATTTTTATGTCAAAATTCGAAATTTTCTAAGTTCGTGACCTTGTGACCTTGACCTTGGGACAAAAATGAAAAATCGAGCTCCGTGCGGCTATGCAGGTGCCATTGGGCTAACCAAATACCAAAACCCCTGCCAGATTCGACAAACCCCCTCGGAGAAGATGGATTTTTATGTCAAAATCACAATTTTCTAAGTTCGTGACCTTGTGACCTTGACCTTGGGACAAAAATTAAAAATCGAGCTCTGTGGGGCTATGCAGGTGCCATTGGGCTAACCAAATACCGAAACCCCTGCCAGATTCGACAAAACCCCTTGGAGAAGATGCAAATTGAAATTGGCTACCCCCTAAAAACACATGTTTTTGGGGCGTGGCTCCGCCCATAATGGGTTAACCACGCCCATTTTCAGGAAAACACAACTAGATCATGATATAAACCTCCCACCAAAATTTGATCAGGATCGGATCAAAACCCACAGAGCTATGCTCGGGACAGACAGACAGACATACAGACAGACAGACAGACAGACAGACAGACACACAACAATAACGACCATAGTGGTTACTTATCTTTTTCGTGAACCAATAACACCCAATTTCTGAGTTGTTTGCCATATTAATGTGTTATCTTCATAACCGAGCCAATTTTTTTTTTCCACCCGTCACATGCAGCTGTTTATAAAGATTCGTTATTTTGAACATCTCCCTGAAACATTCGATATAAATAAAGTTTTTCAGTGAAAGCTACTCCAGGTTTTTGGGTTGTATACAGTATATACTGTAGTTGGTAATCACACTGACTCCAACCTGCCGATTCTCAAAAAATTGCGGATATTGGCCAAGCACGTGTGTGTGTGTGTGTGTGTGTGTGTGTGTGTGTGTGTGTGTGTGTGTGTGTGTGTGTGTGTGTGTGTGTGTGTGTGTGTGTGTGTGTGTGTGTGTGTGTGTGTGTGTGTGTGTGTTTTTTCTTGTTTTTTTTCATAAAGCATTACATATTCTCTCTGCTAACTCCCCTATCCCCACCTCTCTCTCTCTCTCTCTCTCTCTCTCTCTCTCTCTCTCTCTCTCTCTCTCTCTCTCTCTCTCTCTCTCTCTCTCTCTCTCTCTGTCTCTCTGTCTCTCTGTCTCTCTCCATCTCTCTCCATCTCTCTCCATCTCTCTCCATCTCTCTCCATCTCTCTGTCTCTCTCCATCTCTCTCCATCTCTCTCCATCTCTCTCCATCTCTCTCTGTCTCTCTCCATCTCTCTGTCTCTCTGTCTCTGTCTCTGTCTCTGTCTCTGTCTCTGTCTCTGTCTCTGTCTCTGTCTCTGTCTCTGTCTCTCTGTCTCTCTCTCTCTGTCTCTGTCTCTGTCTCTGTCTCTGTCTCTGTCTCTGTCTCTGTCTCTGTCTCTGTCTCTGTCTCTGTCTCTGTGTCTCTGTCTCTGTCTCTGTGTCTCTGTCTCTGTCTCTGTCTCTGTCTCTGTCTCTGTCTCTGTCTCTGTGTCTCTGTCTCTGTCTCTGTCTCTGTCTCTGTGTCTCTGTCTCTGTCTCTGTCTCTGTCTCTGTCTCTGTCTCTCTCCATCTGTCTCCATGTCTCTCCATCTCTCTCCATCTGTCTCTGTCTCTGTCTCTCTCTCTGTCTCTCTCTCTGTCTCTCTCCATCTCTCTCCATCTCTCTCCATCTCTCTCCATCTCTCTCCATCTCTCTCGCTCTCTCTCTCGCTCTCTCTCGCTCTCTCTCGCTCTCTCTCGCTCTCTCTCTGTCTCTCTCTCTGTCTCTCTCTCTCTCTCTCTCTCTCTCTCTCTCTCTCTCTCTCTCTCTCTCTCTCTCTCTCTCTCTCTCTCTCTCTCTCTCTCTCTCTCTCTCTCTCTCTCTCTCTCTCTCTCTCTCTCTCTCTCTCTCTCCATCTCTCTCCATCTCTCTCCATCTCTCTCCATCTCTCTCCATCTCTCTCCATCTCTATCTCTATCTCTCTCTCCATCTCTCTCTCTCTCCATCTCTCTCTCTCTCCATCTCTCTCTCTCTCCATCTCTCTCTCTCTCCATCTCTCTCTCTCTCTCTCTCTCTCTTCCTTGCTATACCACCTCCCAATACAGTGCAACACCCTCCTCCCATACCTGTCACTCACACCTTCTCTCTCTGTCTCTGGACATATCCAGGCAGTGGTTATGTCTGGATGGTGGTCATCTCCATACGTGTCTGGACGGTGGTTATGTCCGGGCAGGGTTTGTCTCCAGACGTGTCCGGATGGTATTTATCTTCGAATGTGTCCAGATGGGAGTTTGTCTCTGGAACTGGCCTGGTGGTGTTTATGTCGGGACGCGAGTTTGTCTCCGGACGTGTCCAAGCCGTGTTTGTCTCTGGACAGCTTGGCTCCGGGTACATCTGGGAGGTGTTTGTCTCCAAATGTGTCTGCGCATTGTTTGTTCCTGAACGTGTCCGGGTGGTGTTTATGTCCAGATGGGAGGTCCCCCACCCCTTCCTCGCTCCACCTCACAACTCTCTCCCCCCTCTCTCTCTCCCACCTCTCCCCCCACCCCCTCCCTCTCAGTATTACTGTCAGTGAAGTGATGGGTGGTATTTGCTAGTAGGAGATAATTGAGAGGAGGGGATTAGTTTTCTTCTGGTGCTGCAGAAATGAAGTCACCTCACAGGGATGTTGAGCAAGCATTATATTATCTTTTGTGCTGTATCTGTTCTGCTAAAATAATAAATCTTACCTTTGACCTTCTTCCTATCACTCCTCACACTTTTCCTCCTTATCTTCAACAATTCAATCCCCCTTCCACATTCCACGCTTCTTTCATATTCTCAATAATCTCCATAATGATTGCTTCCTTTCTGCTCACTGTCTTATCTTATTGCTTTGCCGCTTTACACCAATCTACAGTGGCCTGCAAAAGTATTCACAACCTACCAACAATGCCACATTTAGATGATTTACGAATGATGTAGAAACAATTTTTCCAAATAAACTTTTTTATTCATAACTGAAGAGATCAAAATAAACACTGTGATAGGTGAAGGAGGTTACCTGTCAGGAATACCTGCAAAAAACATGTACAAATCACAATTCACTGGTTCTGAAAGATTTCCACCCCTTAGGTCAGTACTTGGCGGAAGCACTTTTTGCAGCAATGACTGCTTCGAGTGGTTCTGGGTAGGTCTCTACCAGCTTTGCACACTGAGGTGGTGAAATCTTTGCCCATTCTTCACGTGAAAATTGCTCTTGTTCTGCCAAGTTTGATGGGGATCGTCGATGGACTGTAATCTTCAAGTCTCGTCATCAATGTTCAATTGGGTTCAAGTCAGGACTTTGACTGGGCCACTCAATAACATTTATTTTCTTCTTATTCAGCCACTCCAGTGTGGGTGTAGCTTTGTGCTTCAGATCATTGTCCTACTGAAATGTGAATCTCCTACCCAGTTTGAGATTCATGGCTGACTCAAGCAGGTTTTCATCAATGATTTTCCTGTACTTTGTCACTTCTATCCTGACAAGCTTGCCAGTCACTGTAGATTAAAAGCAGCCCCATAGCATGGTGCTGCCACTGCCTAGCTTGACAGTCGGGATGGTGTTGACTGGGTGATGTGTAGTGAAGCATGGTGGGATCCTTGGGTCCTGAGTTCAAATCCTGCCTTTTCATTGAATTAATACCAGGTAGGGTTGACTCAGCCTGTCATCCTTCTGAGATTGGAAAAATGAGTACCAGCTTGCTGGGATGATTGAGCTATTTGAGTATCCTGTGTCAGAGTGGTGACCCATCCCGGATTGTGCCCAATAGCCCAGGAGGCTGCTTTGGCAGCACCGACGCTCTGTACAGCGTATGTTCCCAATGGATGGATTGATGTGTAGTGTTAGGCTTGTGCCAAACTTAACACTTTTAATTCAGACCAAAAAGTTCAATTTTTTTAGTCTGACCACAAATCGTTTCACCACATGCCTGTAGTATCATCGAGATGCTTTTTCAGAAACTCCATGCAAGCTTTTAAATACATCTTTTTCAGTAATGGCTTCTTTCTCGCAATTTTTCCACAGAGGCCAGGTTTGTAAAGGGAATGGGATATTTTTGATTGATGAGCACTGACCCCCATCTCGGACATCGATCCTTGTCGATATTTCAACATCAATATTTGATTTACAGTGACATCCTGAACCAGTTTCCTGTTTTCCCGGCTTCTGAGTTTGGATGGGTGATGTGATCTGGTGCAATACGTCTTCCACTTCTTAATAAAGTATTTCACCGTACTCAAAGGGATATTGAGTGACTTTCAAATCTTCTTATAACCCTCTCCTGAATGGTGCTTCTCCACCACTTTATGTCTGGCTTCTTTGGAAAGCTCCTTGGTCTTCATGCTTGCCTTGGTTGACCAAGTGAGTTTCACCTTAAAACTCCTTCGATATATAAGTGGAGGAGCTTAATTTTTAAGTTAAACCATTAATTACATTCAGATGAAACCTATTACACTTATTTTGTGACCTTTCAAACAAATAATTTGCTCCTGAAGTTATTAATTAGGCCAAAAAAAAAAAAATGTTGCATTGGCGTAACGGGTCACTGAAAAATAGGGTAGGTCGGTCGGGATCTTTTTTTTTTTTTTTTTTTTTTTTTCCTAATAAATCCCTCCCAAAATCTCCCCCGGCTCGAGTACCACCCTTTTTGTCGGCGGGTTCTGTCCGAAACACTTCCAGGTTTTTGCGATCGCGATCGCAATCAACAAGATACTTGAAAACGATAGCAAAACAACAAAAATAGCAATAAATTTTTTTTATTTTTTTTAAAAGTTTTTTCGGCAAAATTTTTCGATAGCAAAAAAACAAAAAAAACCGTAGGGTCGGCGAAATTTTTAGGGTCGGGCGGGTTACGCCAATGCAACATTTTTTTTTTTTGGCCTTAGGCATTGAATACGTATGCAACTGAGAATCATCTGATTTTCTCTGTTAATATAACTTATTCACATTTTATCTGAATTTTTTAGCTTCATCACTTTGGAGTAATTTTGAAGACTCCACATATTTAGTTTGATTTGAAAGCATCATGAAATAGGCTCAGGTGACCTCAAAGTGTGAAAACTTTGGAGGGGAGTGAATACTTTTGCAGGCCACTGTATCACCGCTATTCTCACTCTACATTATACACAAGGAAATCAGACACAGGAGGCAATTCGGCTCAACGTGCCTGCACCACGTCAACATCAAACCAAAAAAAAAAAAAGTGTTTTTTTTCCCAGGAGAGGGGAAAAGGGAAAAGACGGTTCTGGGTTTAAAAGAAAAACTCGCATCAACCACAAACCACACCTTGACGAGACCCACAAACAGCACTCCGTACACAGACACGATCACGCATCAATGCTCAAGCTTCCTAAAAGTCCTGCCAACATCCCTATTCCCCTCTATCTCCACCACTTCCAGGTACCTATCTAATTCCAATTTAAACTTATCGACTGTTTCTGCTGCGACTACCTTTCCAGCGAGACCATTCCATACATGAATTATCATCACTTCTTCATTTTTATTTTTCACCCCTTTTCTAACTCACTTTCTCATTCTTTCCCCGTCCCCCAACTCTCTCGCTCACTGCCGATGCTTGCTCACATTACAGAGAAGCAAAGCAAAAGCTGAGGGTAGCATTGAGTACCTTTGGTCCTTTGGCTTTCGCTGGGACTCGAGTCAAAGAAGGTGCTGAAGATGCAGGTAAGCAGAATCACTTGAACCTTTGTTCGCAGTTGGTATAACCTTCCTTCCACACGAAAGAAGCTTGCCTAATGCACATTTAAAGACGCACTTTGAGTAAGCGTTTATGAATACAACCTGCTGAATTGGGCTTTATTTTTTTTCTGACTCACGCAAACAAATAGTAAATTGTGTTTTCGTCGAGTTGTGCTGGTGTCGGAGGTATGTAATGAACAACATGTGAAGTTCATGATGACATTGGGCTCAATCACATGGTTGTGCTATTATATGAGCTTGAGCACAGACATGTGACTGGGACGGCATGGCTGTGATGATCCATGAACCTCATTTCTTTCTCCTTAGAGTTTGCAAATTGTAGTTTTGTTACTCCACGCACACGAAGCAAAAAGTAGGGTTAAGCAATTGGTTCACTTCTGTCTGTCCTCCTGTCTACAAACGTTGGTTTATGAATGAGGAACAACTCGATTTCAATTCAATGTTATACTTCGAACATGAATCAGAAAACAAACCTGTAGTGTGACGTGGTAAATAAGGTGTCGTATAAGACACTGCATCAACGGCGGTAAACTTACCCAAAATTTTTTCCCTTCGACCTTTAAAGTCTTCATTTTATTTCAATTGAATTATATACTGTATTAATTATGTACTGCACTTGAACACTGTAGAAAAAAAATCATCTTTTGGCCCTTTCAAAACGTTTCCGTTTCGCAGTACTTGGACAAAATATTACGGCATGAAGTCATCACCACCAATCAAATTTGCCTCTCAGACCCCGCCCATGCTCTTGTTTCTCAAGACAGCATGGGGTGAGGTGTTCTATGAACTCTTTCGTTTAATGCTCCTTTATTTTGCATGAGACGCAAGACACTCATTTTTATGGATATATCTTTTGGCACACACTTGTGCACTCATCATTTACTTGACTAGTGCAGTAGAGTAAGTGGGGTGGTGGGTGGAGAATGGGGGCAATTGGTTTTCTTTCTATCGCTGTATTGGCAATGCTTTATTTGATGATTATAAATACGACTTTATAAAATAAGGCACGTCTGTGTCTGAAAAATCATAGCAAAAATTAAAGAAACCACAGACGTGCCAATCCCCACCAAATTTTTCATACGTTGTGCGGTACTGCGGGCCAGTTCAGGGGTACAACCCCCACCCCTCCCAGAAGAGTGGGGAGCCGACTTACGATTTTCACCTGTACAGCTCGGCCAATCTCAACCACATTCTGCATATGTGCTCGGTTCCCAGAGGGAATGGGTATTACTAATTTAAAGAAAATGAAAAATATAACCCAGCATCCCTTTAAACAATAGACTGCTTCTGTGAATTTTCATACTACCTTTGAACCCTCAAACCATGGTTCACATTTTGATGCATCGATTGGTGAAGCAGTGCCCATTCTGCTGACAAATGTATATGCACGACTTTGCCTTCATCCAGATCCGTCATAAAAATAAATGCCTCGGCTTCTAACGCCTTAACTTGTCCCAAAAAATAAATAAATGCTTGTTTGGATAAATGATTACCTTCGGTGATTATTATGTAATTATCAGGAAGAGATACAATTTGTTGGTTAACATCTGAAGGGCTGCGTTTGACCTGTGGTTGTTGGATACATAATAAAATTGAAGACTTAAAGGAGGGTTGATGTGATATTTTTGAGAAGCTAATGGAAGTGAGAGCTAATGCTAATGCTAATGCTTAATACTAATTTGAGAAGCTAATGGATGCCAGACGGCGTCAGCCCACGTGTCCTCAAAGCCTGCTCTTCTGCTCTTGCTCACCCTCTCTCTGTTCTATTCACCCTCTCATTTGCCCAAGGTCATCTGCCATCTGCTTGGAAATCTGCTAACATCACTGCCCTGCATAAAAAGGTGCAAAAACAGATCCCTATAACTACAGACCAATCAGCCTTCTCCCAATCATCAGCAAGGTGATGGAATCCATCATCGCCTCAGATATGAAATCCTTCCTCTTCTCCAATGGCTTGATTTCCAATCATCAATTTGGTTTCAGACCAGGTCACTCTACCCTGGATATGCTGCTTCTGCTCTCCCATCAATGGATGGAGGTCCTCAATGCCAGACAGGAAATCCGAGCCGTATCCCTGGACATATCACGTGCTTTTGACACAGTCTGGCACCCTGCCCTACTCACCAAACTCTCTTCCCATGGTATTCAAGGCCATCTCCACTCATGGCTCGCAGACTTCCTCTCCTGTCGCAGTCAACGTGTGGCCCTAAATGGAGTTCTTTCATCCCCTCTTCCTGTGCAGGCTGGAGTTCCTCAAGGTAGCGTTCTGGGCCCTGTTCTTTTTCTGGTTTTCATCAATGATCTCTCGGACTCTCTGGAAAATCCTCTATTTCTCTTTGCCGACGACTCCACCCTCTGACGTACCATCTGTCATCCCTCAGACCGGCAAGCAGCAGCTTCTTCACTCACTGCAGATCTGGATAAAATCACAAACTGGTCCAACACGTGGAACATGTCTTTCAATCCAGACAAATCTCACACTCTCACTATGTCTCTTCGAAAGGACCGTTTACAAAACCCCCCATCCACTTTCTCAACAATCCTCTGGAAGAAGTCTTTTCTTTCAAGCTTCTAGGTCTCACTATCTGCCATGACCTTTCCTGGGAAAGTCACATTTCCAACCTCGCCTCAAAAGCCAGTCGCCGACTGGGAATCCTCCGTCGTGCTAAGTCCTTCCTCGGCCCTCTTGAGCTCCTGACCACTTACAAAGCTTTTGTCCATAGCCTGATGGAGTACTGCTCTCCCCTCTGGGCTGGTGCTCCTGCCTCCCACCTTTCTCGGCTTCACGCTGTCGAAACCAGGGCATTTAAGATCATCGGCATCTCCCGCAATGAAGCTGAGTCTTTGGGCCTCTCACTCAATCACCGCAGGTTGGTCGGTGGTCTTTCTGTCTTCTACCGACTCCTCTCCAGCCTTGCCCTCCCTGCTCTCTCTGCGATTTGTCCCCACCACATTTCCACAGGGCGCTCAAGGTCCGCCAACAACCCCCTTCAGGTAAAACTACCAAAATCACGAATCACTGCTCATCTTCACTCTTTCATTCCTCTTTTTTCCCGCCTTTGGAATAAACTTCCTCACTCTATTCTTTCCCATTCTTCCCTCCAGGCTTTCAAAACAGCTGTTCACCACCACCTCTTATCTTCCCCCATCCAAATCCTCGATCTTTTCTACCCCCGATAATCCACCCAAGCCCACTTCCTTCATTTCTCCTGCTTTCCTTCCTGAAAGTCCCTGAAATGTCCATCTTCTCTTCGCCATGTTCCCCGTCCCATCCCCATCCCTCTCCCTTCCACAGTTCACCTAATGTGTCTGTTCCCCACTGTTTTGTCCCTTCCACTCCCGCCCCTCTTGTCTCATGCCTCCTTGCTGTGAGTTGTGTGTTAGCTCTCATACGAGCCTCGACCAATGTATACAAAAAAAAAAAAAAAAGTGAGTTCAACTGTATCATAATCGGCTTTGTGTTTCACCCCCCCCTCCCTCAAGTACAACTCTTGGATTGGTTGTTGAAGAGCCATCAGACCCAAGCTTGGCGGGAGAAGGACAGAGGTCAGGTGGCGAGGCTGGGTGAGGCACGGCGCTGCTTGAGAGATGTCAGCCCACAAGGATGCAAGAAACTCTTGAATACATTGGCTGACGATTACAGGTAGTCAAAAAAATTGGGAATGCTAAGTTCTGGGTGCTTTCAAGCATGGACAGGTATCCAATGAAGATCTTTTGGATGACAAGCATGCTCATTTTGTGGGTAGGCGGCGGCAAGCCTATGTGGAGTACCTGGCGCGAAGTCGGCAGGGCCTCGAGGCTGTCCGGAACAGCATGGAGAAGGCTCTGCGCCTGCTATCATGTGAAAAGGAGCTGACCGAGCGACAGATAGTGACATTTCATGTGGACGCCTTCCTGCACAAGAAGCCAGCTCTACTGCAGAGCTTTGTGACTGGTAGGAGAGGCTTGAGCAAGTGGTGGTCAGATGTTTGAGCATATACATTATGTTTGTGGTAGTTGTACTGGACCACGTACATTGTGGTCAGCACCTAATATTTGGAAAGTACCAAAAACAGCCCTTCCGTCTCTGTATGTAGCTAAGGCTACCAATTCACAAATGCCTTTGGTTATTTGGATTTTTGGCATCCCCATGCCCTGCAGGTTTTAAATCACGGACAATGGTGGATGAGCAGGCAAGCTTTCTGAGGGGCATTCTGCAAACGTTAAACCTCGGCCTGATACAGGAGGCTCGCTGGCTGCCAGATGATGTGGTCGGGCTTCACCTGCTTCATGAGGCTCTCGAGTGTCATGTCATGGCTTACATTTTCCCTACAGCCTTCCACCCCAACCAGGATGGTGACATCATGAGAGACCAGTACGTAGAAATAAAACTCTCGATGTAATTATCTTGTTAAAACATTCTTTGACTGCCAATAGTCATAATTCCACTTAACCCTTTGCAGAGTATTCTCAGAGCACATTGAGCGAGTGCGGAAAACGGTTTGTCCTACGAACAGCATCCTCCTGATTCCAGCGGTGAGCAATGCCACCTACGGCCTCTCTACACACAATGCAGATCTTTCGGTATTTGATTATGCATCTTGCCTTGGCTGTGGCCTTGACTGAATAGTTTGCTCAGTGAATAAGAGTGGATGGATTTTCATTAATTCCTGTACGGCACGCGGTTTACGGTTTGCCTCATTGCTGGAAAGTGTGGCTGTGCCGTTACTGCAGTTCCCCCTGCAGGTTTGGCCAGGAATTTGTCATTTGTTCAGGATACAAGCGATAACTCACTTGCTCTTTTGCCAATGACACCATGAGGTCTTTAGCTTCCACTTACTGACGCCAGTAAATGGGACACCCGACTTCACGTCCATCCGAGGGATGGTACACTCATTAATGCAACATCCTGCTTGTGAAACACAAAGCTGACAGTTTACAGTTGGGCCTGGAATTCAACCGAGAATGAGTCTCAAAGGCAACTGCACTACCTCTGCACCATCCTGTGGGACAGGGTGGTTGGCAGATGAGGGCTATTTGAAACTGAATGAAATCATTTCAATTCCTTGAATGTCTTCAGCTGGTAAAATCGCTGACATTGAGTTATGTTCGCATCAAGCCCGACATGATGTTCGAAG
>NC_140974.1:61322179-61357179 GCF_056783735.1 Eptatretus burgeri
AAACCATATTCGATACATTGTCGGGAGAGCAGTCAAAATTGCCTGCTTACAAGGCTCGCCAAGGTACATCGCTTGTATCGGGAGTTGAAATGATCCCATTATTAAAGCGAAGGAAGAAATTGTAGCTTTTATTAGGTCATGGAGGGCTAGCAGGATAGTTTAGACTTTAGAGGTGTGCACACTCACCAATGAGCTGTTTTTCCTGGATTTGAATCCCTACCCAGCTATAAACGAACACTGGGGTTTCACATGCAGAGAGAGGCATCAATGTGTGCGATGTCCATCAGAAGGACATTAAACCGGGTGTCCTTATCTGCTAGCATTCGCTGGTTGATGTTAAATATCCCACTGTGTCATTCGTGACCGGTAGATAGGCTGTCGCCAGCACCATGAAAAAAATGACAAATTCCTGCCTAAATCACGTTCAGTTGAACTTCAGGCCCGGACAGCTGTTTTATGAAAGATTTGGGGCAAAAACACTCCCCAGCCACACCCCCACGGGGGAATAATTGGGGTCTTTAAAGTAGTAGTAGTTCCTTGTACATAATGGAAGAGCTGTATTTTGCTGTAAAAACAGAAATTGCGAGAGAGAGAGAGAGAGAGAAGAGAGAAGAGAGAAGAGAGAAGAGAGAAGAGAGAAGAGAGAAGAGAGAAGGAGAAGGAGAAGGAGAAGGAGAAGGAGAAGGAGAAGGAGAAGGAGAAGGAGAAGGAGAAGGAGAAGGAGAAGGAGAAGGAGAAGGAGAAGGAGAAGGAGAAGGAGAAGAGCACAGAGCACCAAAATGAATTCATCCATTGCAGGTTTTAACCCTTAATATGTCATCTTTTCACAGTTGGTTTTCCTCTTTTATTTATTAATATTTTACTTTTCTCACCTCTTGAGAATTCACTTTGAAATGAAAAGTGCCAATTAAGACAACGATATATTAAGCGATAAACTATTTTTCAAATCTGAATTCTCTTGAGAGGAGCGATGGCCTTTCTTGCGTGTGATGACTTGTGGAAAGAAATTACAATTGAACTCCTTTTGTTTGATGTTAAGCCACATTATAAAAAGTTAGAGGAGCTTTGTTGAAGTACCTTGTTAAATTTATGCAAATCAATAACGCTTCAATTACTTATTTATTTTAAAGCAGGCATAGTCCATCTGTAGGAAATGGCAGTTGAGGTTGCATTCTAGGAATTCCCACGAAAATCTTGCGCTTGCCATTGGCGGACTGCCCCGGGCCATTCTACCCAAGATGCACCAAAAGTGTGGCTTATGAACCCTGAATGGCCTCAAACCGATTTCTCACTCTCGACAACATTGAATTGTGGTGGCAAAGGGCATGTCTCCACCACACCAAGCGATGACTTGTGACTGGGTGGGCATGATTGAGATGGTGATCATCAAGGTGTGGTTGGTGTTCCTACTATGTCTGGCCACCAATAAATAAAAATGTCACACATAGCTACACATGTGACGTCACATACTCCCATCCGACTTGCACAGCTCAACTGCTGCTAAACCAGATGTACCACTACTTGTGATGATGGCGGCCTCTCGTCTTTACATTTGCCCCAACAACATAATGTGGCAAAATAAAAGGAAAAGTAATTTTTTTTCTCCTTCTCTGAATTTAGGCGTGATGACGTCAGTGTGATGACGTCGTTGGGCCACTTGTACGTGGACCGAATAGGCCGTGGGTATTTGAGCGGCTGAATCTGCCAATTGAAGTACCCACCCATGACCAACCAGAATGGGTGTGCATACAACTTCATGACACTGACCAGTCCCAAGTGGCCTTGGCCATGGTGTAAACGAGCCTAACAGGACACGGTAATGACAAGATGTCTCCCCGAGCACACACTATAATGTACATCGTTTACCCACCATATGGACAACATTCGCAATGCTCGGTCCAGGACCAAAAACGTTTTGTGTACCTTGGTTGTTTGAGGGAACATCGCTGAGATTCAGGATCTGTGCACATATTGCTGACACGAGCATGCTTCCCATCGGTTTGAATAAACACGCTCGATGCTGCTAGATGCAATTTGAAGCAGTTGTCTCCAGAAGAGTGAGGGTCATTAATTTGAGTCCGATTCTCCCGCAACCTGACGGTGCCAAAAGTGCGGCCTGCGGTTTAATTTGCGCACAAACCTGATTTGTTTCTAATGGGCCTCTTAAACTGCTACCATCAGTCAACGTTTGCCCGAATCAATCAGAGATCAATTGGCATCGACTACGGTGGGTCGCCTTCTCTGGTGTCTGGACAAGACCGATCTATCAGACGGGATTAGAATGGACCGTTCGAGCCGGTCTTTGCCCCGTGCTCTTGACCGTGCAATGTATGTGCGGGTTTGGGGGATTGCATTTTGCTCAATTCATGGACTGAGGGCAGTGGTTCTAACCCTAGGGAAGAGGAGTGGTTGGGGAGGGAGGGTAGAGTACGGGGTCTCAAAGTGGATATGATGTCAAAGATCAAGCTATGAAAAACTACGAGCGCAACTGGAGTTTTGATTTGTTTTTGGTTGGAGAATATTGGAAAACGAGAAAGCAAAGTGGAAAACTTTTGTCTGATGTGATTTTTGAAACATGATGATTATGAGCATCATGTTTCATGTTTCCAAAGCTGTGGAATGCAGGCCTGATCAGAGTCCGATTTGGAGATGGAGTCGCAAGGACAAATGAGGAACTCGCAAGGATAAACGACGAACTATGATGCAGGAGGTGGCCATTTGGTCCATCATTCCTGCGCTAGATCAATACCACATTAATTCATTCAATCAGATTATAGACTTTTCACTGGGGAGGAGGTTGGGTGTGAGGAGGATTGCGGATGAGAACAGTGGCACAGGCAGACATCACCAAGGTGTTATATATGCAAATCAAATTTAAAATAGCAAAATAATTTTTGGAGGTTTTGGGGGAGGCGGGTGGCGAAAGCAATTGTAAGGTGAGGAAGGAACAATCAACGATGGCACATTCACGAGACCTCTCACATTGATCACAACTGCCACACAGGTATCCAATCACATATCCATACCTCAGCTGTCTGCCATTATCCATGTTCCCAGTTATCCCCAATGCTTCTCGGTACCTATCTAATTCCACTTTAAACTCGCATTAAAGTGAAAGATTACTCCCATCTTTACTCTCCTCTTCTTTACTCTTAAACCTTAGCCCTTGGTCTTGTCACTGTCTATTAAAAATGTATTTTGTCTACATCCTTCATTATTCTTAAACAACTACATTGGATTCCCTTCTAATCACCTCCTTTCAAATGTATAAAATCCTGTCTCTTTTAGCTGCTCCTCATAGCTTAATCTAGCTCGCCCTGGCTGGAATCAATCTAGTTGCTCTATGCTGAATCCTGTCTTGGGCAGCTATGTCCAAAACTGCAGACAACATTCCAGATGGAGGCCTCAATATAGGATGAACTGTAGTGCATTCTACAAACCTATTTCACTCCTCAGTTTAACCGCATCAGGATAACCGCAAGTGTCAGCCAAATAAATAAGCATGCAATCAGAGCCCCTAATAGTGTGCGATGACACAAAGCGAAGATTCGGAGATGACACGGCACAAGAAGATAGTGAGGAAGGATCTACACAGTCCTCCATAGGAAGGTGAAAACCTGTTGAATTGCACTTGAGCGTTCCTCTGGGACGTCTAGACAACCGGCCATATTACGGCGGTTTCCTTTTGGACGGCAACCACTTGGGAAAAGAAGGTGTTTGTGACTTATGAGCTGCAGGATGATGAGCGCGAGACTACACCACACCTTGATTACCAGTCAACGTGATTCACGGACAAGGATAGCGGTTCATTTACCGGTTTAATAACACTGATCGGTGATGTTGAACGTTTTTTTTTTTCATGTCATGTGGAATACAAACATCGTGGACCAGGTTTGTTGATCTCATCGGAAGACTTTGCGCGATCTTGCCTCGATGGGGTTCACCTCAAACCTGCACTTTCTGAGTTTGAGCGCAGCCAAGCACGCCAACCGTCAAGAGAACAGTCCGGTTGGCATCGCGACAAAAATCAAGGCTCGTAAGAAAAGTAAACCAATAGAGGAGAGAATGGCATTGAAGCAAGGCCAAGTTGTAGCTGTTTTTGTTCTCTCTATCTCATTCTCTCTGTACAAGTTTGAGGCCGACAGAAGAGCAAGGTGACGGAGGGGTATGCACGGTCAGTGGTGCAGCAGGGCAATAGACAACAAGCAAGGAAATGAACGAACAGGAAAAGAGGAGGGAGGAAACCTGCAAGTAATAGGGTTGATGGGGTAGAAAAGATCGTCAGTAAGGATAGGGGATGACGTGAGATTGCGGTACACCACCTGCTTGAAATCCTGCAGTGAAGAGTGGGATAGAACAGCCTGTGGAAGAAGTGAGGAACAATGGGAGTTCAGGTGTACGTACAGTCAACCTGGATTGCGTACATTTAACCCGGAGGGGGTTACCTGAAGAAAAAGCATGTGCCGGAGGAGCCGAGACACGTCCGAGTGCTGCGAGCCGAACGCCCGTCAGAAAGCCAAATGCGCCGGTCTCCATAATTGTAGCCAACCTCTACACTTTCGGAGAATTATCACAAGGTGTGCGTCGGAGGGTCCTCCTTTAAAACACCTGCATCATTTCCATCCACCGTTAAGACAAATGGTCCACGGAACGTATTCATTCGTCTTAACGAGAATCGACCGCAGCTCGCAGCCGGCTTGCATCTAATATCGGAATCGAATCGATGAACAAGCGTCGGCGTTATCACATTAACTATGGTGTTCAGCAAAATGGTCAATCATGGGCGAATTTTCTCATGTCAAACTCCATATTTCATGTCGTGCAGCAAACTCCATCGATTTCCATCAACTTCCTAAAGCCCCATCAACTGTAACAAACCGTCACTGATCTTTATAGCGTTTTACATGACGTGAGATATGGACTTTGACATTAGAAAATCCGCCCGTGATTGACCATTCTGCTGAACACTGGAGTTAATATGACAACCGTACAAACCGTAAACCAGTCCATTGCGTTCTGCTGATATACGACGGTCTCCCCGTGCTCGTGTTGGGAATGATCCCCAAGCGTGGTGCGAATGAGCATCTGGGAATCGAACCCGAACGGGTGAGTGAAACAAACGAGTCTTTCACCGCTCGATGGGATAGCCAGCTTCTGGACGACATCGCGTCCGACAGGATGGGGAGGAAGTAGACCTGCGCACCTGTGTTCGATTCCCACCCGACTCGAAACTGTGATGGGGTGGGGAGGGGGGGGGTGTTGCATCATCAAGTGTCGTCCTTCGGATGGACCTTAAGCCGGGCGTCTCGTGTGCTCGGGATGAGGTGGTGGACGTTCAAGATACCATGGGGTCCTTTGCGAAGAGCGGACAAATTACAAATCCCTGCATCTGGAGTGCGGGGGATCAAGTGGTCCGGTCTTCTCGGATACCTCCGGACACCAGGTCGCACCGCTTGTTGCGTGGGTGTGCGGGAGGACCTCCTCCACTTCAAACAAGTTCGTCCACCCCCGGGTGTTCGCACGTCACCTGTGGACGGCCATCTTCGGCTACGAAAGTCAACCACCATACAGTACAACAAATCAAGCAATGTGACCCTCACACTCCCACCAAAAACCCCACCCAAGACCATTTTACCCGAACTCGCGGCAGAGGTCTTCACGCTGTGGGGAGGAGGGGGGAGTCCAGTCCGGATCGGATGCGGTTCCGCACACCAAGACCAGGAGCACCTGGAAGGTCTTCCATTGAAGACATAAACCTTCGGCATCGTTGCTTTACACTAAAAAAAAATTAAATAAATACGGTCTACGGTTAAAGCAATGCAGTTGGGGCAGCACAAGGTCAAGGGTCAGGTGGGGTCGCATGATCGATGACTCCACTTCCCCCCCTCTCCCCCACTCCCCCCACTCGTGCCTGCCTGGCACTGATTTCCATTTAGATGGGAATCGATTATTTTTTTTTTCTTCTTCTTCTGCACGAAAGCTTAACCGACACCTCCCCCCCCGCCCCCACCGCCCTCTCCTTCATCCTCTCTCCCCTGACACATCCCACCAATTCAATCCCAACCGCGTGTTCTACGAAATCACAGGCGCCCGAACGGCCCGAAACGATTACGCATTCCCGTGTTCCCGATTTCTTTCACGCGTTCCCGCCATTTTGTTCGTGCGGCGCCGCCGCCGCCGCCATCGCTTTCCCTCAGAGTAAGATGGAGGACGATGGTGAAAGATGGGCGCAATTGGCTCGCGGTACTCACGGGCGCTGCCTCATAATAAACCCTGAATTATTATTCGTTCACTCGTGAGTTTCCTGAGGCGAGTTAACTTCGCGAACAGCGAACAGTGAACTCGGCCCCGGCCCCCAGGGTCACAATGAACGCTGAGGTAAATGCCGTGCGATCCTTTTTCCCTTCAAAATGGTCGCTTTTGCTTTCTCTTATTGGGCTGATGCAATGTTAGTTGATTTTGCAACGTCGAAACGCGATTAAAATTAAAGAAAGATGGTCGGAGAGTAGAGTAGGGTAGTGTGGGAAGCGAAAGTATTGATACCATGTGTGGGAAATGTCAAAGGAGGGACGACAACCAGAATTTCCGCCATGTTGAAGTACGTAATAAATAGATGACTCCGTTTCTTGCGTCGACAGAAAGTACGATGTCGAGCAATGTTCTGGGTGTGTTTCTCTCCATACAGAGTCGAGGCTCATGGAGGAGCGAGTTAACAGAACCGTGCTGGAATTAATGAACCACTGAGGAGAGGAAACGGTAACCTGCAGGTAAAGAGCTATTACGTCAGGTTGGGTTGATGGAGGAAGGATAGAAAAGATCATGGGTGGGAATGAGGGATGACCTGAGATAGCAGTGGACTGCTTCACTTATGGAAGCCTGGAGAGAAAGATGGGTGGGATTGAACAACGTTGGGAAGGAGGGTTACCCGAATGGGATGGTGGTCGTATGGCAGCTTGGCTGCCGGGGTAGCTATCATTTGTTGAAGCGCGACTGTGTCGCTGATGCAGTGCCCCTCTACCACTACACACACTGGAACTGGTACTCATTTCGCCGACCTCGGAAGGATGACGGGCTGAGTCAACCCCCTGGTGTATTAATTCAGCGGCCGACGGGGCTTGAACTCAGGACCCGTGGATCCCAAGTCGCCACCCCAAACACTGAGCCAACACCAGGTACTCGAATGGGATAAAACATGGTCGAGGTGGAGGTGTGCACTCGACCTGGATTTGACCAGGAATGGGGTTCCTCGAAGAACGCGTGCATCCCCGAGGAGCTGTGGAGAGCCGAGAGGGCAGAGGGAGCAAGATCGGAGACGAAACAATTAAAGAAAAAATATATACCGGTGGAGGCCACGAATCTTCAACGTGAGTGAGAGAAAAACGAACAAACTCTCTCCTTCGACCTCCACATCGCAAAAATTCCATTTTGGTTGAGGGTCTTTGATTCCAGAGGGTGCAGGATGGAGATGGATGTGATGCTGAGGCCCCCAGCCCATAGAAGAGAGCAGTAGTTCATTGGGTTCTATGCACTGTGAGAGGTTCTGATTTTTTTTTCTTTCAAGGAAAGACTTGGAATTATGGAGGATTTCCAGTCTGTGGCTGTCATGAGAGGCCAGGTTTGCTATAAGGTTGACCCAGGAGAAGTAATGGCTGCTGCACAAGCCTAGACGTTCAATAGACTGAACCGCTTCCAGTGGTTGACCATGACGACAGACAGGTGGGTTCATTTGACGATCCTTATCGAGTGACGGGGTGTGATTGAGAATTTCCGGGATTGCAAGACGTTTTCCATTTGTGAGTAACTTATAATTTCCAGATCAACAGAGAGTGATGCAGCTGTTGTCTGTGCATGAGCGGGATGGTGGTGCTGTTCGACACAACGTGGAGCCATCTCCAAAAAGGCAGAGAGGGTTTCTCAGATCGTCGGAAAGGTTGTTTACGTTGATGTGGGACAAGATGCCTGGTGTTGGCGTAATGGTTAGGGTGGTGGGCTTGGGATCCTGGGGTCCTGAATTCAAATCCCACTCAGCTGTTGGATTAATACCAGGTGGGGTTGACTCTACCTGTCATCCTTCCGAGGTCGGCAAAATGAGTGCCAGCATGCTGGTATCCTGTGTCAGAGTGATGACCCGTCCAGGACTGTGCCCAATAGCCAAGGAGACCGCTTAGGTAGCACCAACGCTCTACACAGAGTATGGCCCAAATGATGGATGGATGGATGTGAGACAAGACTGGGCCCAAGACACTGCCTTGGGACACTCCAGCCTCTGTCGGGTGAGGAGAGCAGAGGGTTCCATCGATAGCAAGCGACGCGTTGTCTGCTTGAGTTGAAGTCACAAATCCAGGTGTGAATATCGTCAGTTACACTGCAAAGCGGAGAGCTCAGCGAGGGAATTACTGTGATGCGTTATGATCTCGTGCTTCCACAGGATGCTAGACTGTTGAATGCCTAAGATATGTCAAAGGAGACAGTCCTTACCTATGGTTTGAGATTTAGGTGTTCCAACTATTGATGAGAGAGCAGCAGCTGCACGTCGGGAGGTGAGTGACTGGGATGCAATCCAAAATGACTTGCTCAGAGATTGGTGAACATCATCGCGTTGTTTCAATCGCCCAGCTTTATACGAATCAGCCGATTGGGACGTGTCATGAGTAAGATTACTGATAAATGTGATTTAAATATGTTTTTTTTTTACGCTGATATATGGTAGGGATGACCGAATAGCTTAGATGTAAACACGCTCGCCTCTAAGCCGTCTCGTCTGGGTTTGAATCCCTAACCAGCTATGAACTGTCATCCCGGTGTTTCATTGGCAGGGTGATTCACCAATGTGTGTGCTATCCTTCGAATGGACGGATAGACGTTAAATGGGCGTCTTGTCTGCCAGCATTCAATGGTGGACGTTAAAGATACCACCGTGTCCTTCAGGAAGAGTAGGTGAGCTATCGCTGGCACCATGAACAAATTACAAATTCCTGCCCCAACCAGCAGAGAGAGCATTGCATCAGCGGCATAACCACACCCTCAGCCAATGATGCTACCCCACAGCTTTGTGCTGCATACTTGGAGGGTTGTGTCAGGATTCGAGGGAGTCATGTCAAGCCTCATGCATTGTGATTGTTGATGGAACGTAACAAATCACCTTTTAATCTGCTGAAAGAGTTCTTTTAGCTGTGCATGTTGAAGTACACCACGCTTGCTTTGTTTATTTTGGAAAGGATGTTAAACTACATCTCCTATCCGCATTCATCGAAAGGGGGATCTATCCCAGAATATCACTCGGTGGAGCGCGTACCTCCGCCAGGCTATCAGTTTACGTTTTGTATCCCACTGATAGGCCGGAACTGGATCCAGACCTGAACCAAAATCGAATCGGCTTGTTCTTGTCACCTAACCAACTCATCCACTGAGTTTTGTCATAACTCGTCAACAACCTTTTGAAATATAATGCTATAATATCGTTTTGGCCCCATTTCTCAATGGTGAAGAATCGCTTTAAAAAATATATATATATTCTTGTATCCACATCTGAATCTTCAGCAAAATTGAATCAATTCGTCCTTGTTGCACACCTAACCTGTCCACCAAATTCCGTCCGAATCTGTCCATAACTCTTTGAGATATCCTGTTAACAAATAGACAGGCAGACGACAGACAAAAAACAGAAAGGGATGAAAACATAACGTCTGTCCACCTTCGGTTGCGGAGGTAATTACGTGGTGAAAACACATGCCTGAGATGTACGGACATGCAGGCAAGACTAGTATTTGGTATGAAAGAGCAGAGTAAGACGATGTATTTGGGGTAAGGTAATCACAACCTTCCATCTCGATTGACTCATGAAAGGAGCAAAACTTTATTTGCACCAAGACACATCAGTCTTCTGTGGGAGAAGATGATGATGAAGGAGAAGTCGGTAGTCAGTTGGGACCTAGGACGCAAGATTCGTTTAGGAAGAGGGTTTGAGGGTAAGTTTTTCTGTTGAGATTGTTCTGATGTTGGAACCATGAGTGTTGAAAGAGATTTTTTTTTTCATAATTCTCTTTATTCATTCTAATTCTTGCTTTTTCTTCTCTTTTATCTTTTACTCTCTCATCCTCTCTTTCGTTATCTATCTTCCAAAGGAGAAGTGAATTTTACAGATTTTTTTTTTCTGTAAGGCTCATTTGGCTGCACCTGGATGAGTTTGAGGAAAGTGGAGTAGCGGCTGAAACCCGAATCCTATCTTGGTCCCTCCTGATGACTCCTTATTTGGTCTTTATTTCTTTGGGTTCCTTCTTGGTCTTTCGTTTCATTTGAAAAGCAAATATTGTTGTTATTTTTTTTTCTACAGATTGGCAGACAAATGTTGCAGCCTGTCTCATGGTGCATGGTTGACCTGTTCAACATGGGGTGAAGTTGCCTGCAGAGTGCTAAGACAGATGAATCCCTGCAAAATTCATGCTCATGGTATTACTGTATGTTACACATGTATTAAGATTGGAGTGTAGTGATGTTGGGGTGGTTAGGAAAGAATGGATGGGCAAGGCCTACAAGAAAGAGTAAATGAAGCTTGATAAACAATCAATCTGTATCTGACTGACAAGTGTGGTGGTATATAATATGCAATGATACTTGAGGAAGGTGTTGGACTTGTCAACGTCAAGGCTGGTCAGACGAGAAAGTGGGGCCCGATTCCAGAATGGCAAGACGTCCCACGAGGCCGCAGACGAAAGCCTTTTTTTGTGATGGACAGTTGCAGCAGTGCCAAGGAAAATTTGCTTTGGAAAGGGAAGGGGTTAGAGGGTGGGGAAGGAGTGGGGGTACCAGGTGGTTCTAACTTGTCATGAGACTTAGGTTAAACACTAAACCCAAACCCTGTGAACATTATAATTCTTAGAATCCTTCAAGTCACATTGGGACTGAGTGGTCAACCCCCCAGCTTTGTCACCCATACTTTGGAACTTAGTCTGGTACCAGCACACATGGTCTAACCTCTGCCTTTACAATTGACATTTCCCGACAAATGATTGTCAATAGTTGATTACAGTACAAAAAAAAAACACAAAATATAAAAACCTTGGCGTGGCTTGGCCTGCCATGATTGTCTCATTCGTTGAACTTTTTGAAAACCCTCGTAGCACAAGTAATACCCAATAAACATGTGGCCTAGAAGGCCAATCTAGAAATATGGTTATTTGGTGGTTAGCGAATCGTGCCTGTTGTGAGTGTCTTTATCATGCACAATGCCAACTTTCTCAAGTGTCTGCCAATCACTGCAACCACAAAATGGGATTAGCACTGTTCTGTTGGGCTTGCATGGGTGCATTGCTGGGTAAACATCTCATGAATCTTGTAAGCATCTGCGCAGTAGATAACTCGCACCATTCACCTTCAGGCTTGTACAAATAATGGACGGCCATAAGAAGAGGATACATTGTGATCTAGTGCGTTCACAGGCAAGCACACGTGATGGCCTCGGTTCTCTCTTGCACTGAAGTCGTTAACAGAAATTGTATCTGAGGTGGAGGAGCAGTTTTCAAAGTTTAAAATCCCAGGTGTAATGGTGCCTCAAATTGGTGAGATAATTTGTTGGTACACCTCTCGATCACAGGTGTGACGTGCGGAGCTGGACTCTCGTGTTTTGAAGGGGAAGAAAAAACACAGCCTGAAAAAGCAACGTTTCACATTTTTGAAAGGTAGTTTACACCTGCCAGTGACTGCCGAGTATGTTCGCTAATTTTAGGGCCCAAAGTGGGAAGAAATGTGTCACGGCATAGAGATGTATCAGACGGGGAAATAGATTGCAGAGAGTGTAACCGGCTTGAGTGGAGACACATGAGCCTCACAATCTGAGCGCATTTATCGGTGTGCGCAGCATCGTTTGCAACTCGACATGAGAAGGGAAGAGAGAGGGAGAGAGAGAGAGGAAAAACGACGAAGGAATGGGAGGAGATTTGGCAGACGGCTGCTTGGACCCGATAAGGCCGCGCCTCGGCCATGGTGGGGTCGACGAGAGGCTGGGGTCAGCGCGGAGAGGCCGGGACGCAATTTCCTGCTGCGCGATAATGGACGATTCAATTTGGTCGGCGCGTTAGGCGAGATGAGGCCGCAATGAACTCGGCACCGTGGCTATCTACGGTCTGCATCTCCATGGGGGGGGGGGGCTGGGAGGCAGACGCACAGGAGAAAGTGAACTAATGGGACCTTCTCGGGATTGCTTGACAGTGCGACATTCCCACTATATCCGTGCTTCCTTTGAATCCACATTCTCAATCCTTTGAGTGCAGTAGGCGAAGCACTTAATATTTTGGGCATTTTGGACGAGGACGTAAGATTCACTGCAATGTTTGCCTTGCCAACGAGAATGGTGGGTTTGAAGCCAATCAACTCACGTATATGCTTGTATACTATATATAAATATATATATATATATATATATATATATATGTATTTGTATATATATATATATATATATATATATATATATATATATATATATATATATATATATGTATATATATACATACATTCAGCTCTAGAAAAAATGAAGAGACCACTGCAAAATTATCAGTTTTTCTGGTTTTACTATTTATAGGTGCGTGTTTGAGTAAAATGAACATTTTTGTTTTATTCTAGAAACTACTGACAACATTTCTCCCAAATTCCGAATAAAAATATTGTCATTTAGACTTTAGAGCATTTATTTGCAGAAAATGACAACTGGTCAAAATAACAACAAAGATTCATTGTTTTCAGACCCCAAATAATACAAACAACACAAGTTCATATTCATTTTTAAACAACACAGTACTAATGTTTTAACTTAGGAAGAGTTCAGAAATCAATATTCTGTGGAATAACCATGATTTTCAATCACAGCTTTCATGTGCCTTGGCATGCTCTCCACCAGTCTTTCACATTGCTGTTGGGTGACTTTATGCCACTCCTGGCGCAAAAATTCAAGCAGCTCGGCTTTGATGGTTTGTGACAATCCATCTTCCTCTTGATCACATTCCAGAGGTTTTCAATGGGGTTCAGGTCTGGAGATTGTGCTGGCCATGACAGGGTCTTGATCTGATGGTCCTCCATTGACACCTTGATTGACCTGGCTATGTGGCATGGAGCATTGTCCTGCTGGAAAAACCAATCCTCAGAGTTTGGGAACATTGTCAGAGCAGAAGGAAGCAAGTGTTCTTCCAGGACAACCTTGTACGTGGCTTAATTCATGAGTCCTTCACAAAGACAAATCTGCCCGATTTGAGCCTTGCTGAAGCACCCCAAGATCATCACCGATCCTCCACCACATTTCACAGTGGGTGCGAGACACTGGCTGGTAGGCCTCTCCAGGTCTCCGTCTCACCATTTGACGACCAGGTGTTGGGCAAAGCTGAAAATTGGACTCATCAGAGAAGATAACCTTACTCCAGTCTTCTACGGTCCAATCCTTATGGTCTTTTGCAAACCTCAGCCTGGCTCTTCTTTGCTTCTCATTGATGAAGGGCTTTTTTCTAGCTTTGCACGACTTCAGTCCTGCTCCGAGGAACCTGTTTCGAACCGTCCTCGCCGTGCACTTCACCGCAGCTGCCGTTTGCCATTCTTTTTGTAGGTCACTTGATGTCATCCTACGGTTGTTGAGTGACATTCGAATGAGTTGGCGGTCATCCTGGTCAGTGGAAAGTCGTTTTCGCCCTCTGCCAGTCTGTAGGTTTGTTATCCCCAATGTCTGCTGCTTGACCTTGTTCTTATGAACTGCCATCTGAAATTTTAAGGATGTAAGCAACGTGACACTCACTGTATCACTTTACTGCCAGTAAAGCCAGAATTGAACCCTTCTTTTCCTCACTCAAAACTTTTCTTTTCAACTCTTTTGGCATGGTCAATAGTTATTTTTTTTGATTCAAATTACTTTTGAGGTTCTAGCACTGTTTTTGCCATCCAGCTGGTCCTATTGCAAGAGGATAGTGATGACCACAGCAGTGGTTTTTATACTTTTCCTTGTGAAATAAGATTCAGTTCAGGTGATCACCTAATCAGTACCTCACTAAGTAGATTGAGGTGTTACTGTGTTGGAATTCAACAGACACTGGAATGGAATGGCTGCCATACATGTAGAGATGCTGATTTAAATTTTTTTGAGTGGTCTCTTATTTTTTTTCTAGAGCTGTATATGTATATATATATATGTGTGTGTGTGTGTGTGTGTGTGTGGATACAAACAAACACGACATAATAGTGACCGAAGCTTTTCGTGCTCCACTCCTCAGGTTAAAAATCGCAGCAAGTGAAGGAGGAAGTGAAGGCGTGTGCTTTATACGCAGGTCTCAATAAGGTAGACGCTGGTTGATTCAACCGTAATGATGTCACGGTTAATCCGAACGCCCATTGGTCGGCTCATCATCTTCACCTCGAGCTCCCATTGGCTGGAGCAGAGTTCGTCGATGATTGACATTTGCAACCACATCCTGGAGAGGGGGAGATGGGTTTCCCCGAAGGTCCATTCACCATTTGTTACCGTACTTCCCTTGATCTTTCCATGCTGAAAGAGACACAGAGATCGTACAAATTCCTTTTGACGACATAGTATTGGATCGGTAGTAAGGATGAAGGTTGCTTCCAACATACGTAAATGAAATGTGTTCCGACCTCAGCTCAATATCCTGAACATATCTGCATTGTACTGGTCTGTACAGATAGCGTTTGCAACCAGGTGCTGTGCAAATGGCAGATGAAGCAGGTACAGTGGCCGGTGGTTGCTGGATATTCTACATGCTCGCACTGGTTGTGTTGTAACCCTCACAATCTTTCTTCAAATCGCCAAAGGGATGTGTTGTTTAATCCGATCAGCCAATCTTAGTGTTGTGCGGCCCACGTACCGAGCTTCACATCGGCACTTAAACTCATAAATAACATTGCTGGTTTGTGAGATGGGGAGCACATCCTTGTTGACTGACGTCAGCAAATGGCGAGAGGTAAAGATTACTTGGGGTTGCACAGCCAGAAACGTGTTGGACACAATACGTTTGATTTGTACTTCAAAACTTCGTGATGATTGCCCTTTCCAGGGCATCCTGATGTAGACTGGACATTTGTCCGGACCAATCTTCCAATCTTTTGTCGTGTTTAGAAACTTGTGTATCTATGTTTTAACTACATGCTCAGGATAACCATTTTCACCGAGTATATTCATGATTTTGTCAATTTCAGCAGGAAGATTACAAGGTGAACAAATCCTCTGTGCTCTGTTAACGAGGATATTGATCACGGCAATTTTGTTTCTCGTGGAGCTGTAGAAGTCCCAGCGAGTACACTGTCCTGTGAAAGTCGGCTTCCGGTAGACGGATGTTGTGAAACCAAGGTTGGATCTATCAACCAACACGTCCAAAAACGGTAACGTGTTTGACGATTCCAGCTCCATGGTAAACTTCAGCGCTGGATGGAGAGTATTGAGCCATACCTGGAAATTGTCACATGCCGTCCGAGACTCAAAGCAAAAATGTCATCAACATACCGATAGTATTCGATGGGAGAATCGACCCCTTGCCGACCAGTCAGTTTCTGCATTTTATGAGAGCCTACAAAGATATTTGCAAGAGCTGGGCCTAATGGAGAACCCATGGCCACACCGTCCGTTTGAACATACATCATGTTGTTAAAACTGAATTCCACCTCCCTTGTTGCTGTGTTCATTAATTCAACAAAGACGTGTTCCGAGATCATCGGTTGTTCCAGATCGGTGTGATGCAGCAAACGTGCACATATCTCAATCGTCTCCCTCAATGGTACATTCATGAACAAGCTTTTAATATCAAAGGATGCCATGATGTTGTCCTCACTTGTCGATGTTTTAGCTCGAATTGATTCTGCAAATGTGAAGGAATCCTCTCATTTCGTGGTTAAGGATTCAAGGTGCAGTCTGGAATCCAAGGTAATACGAATAATTGAAGATGAGATCACTGTAAGCAACAAAGTATAAATGTACCTCCACTCGTTAAACATACTGGCAAAAGACAAAAAAGTCCAATTTGTGAATTTGCTTCACGAGGACGAAAAAAGTTCTCACCTTTTGATCCCGAGCAGTATGT
Source organism: Eptatretus burgeri (assembly GCF_056783735.1). Lineage (NCBI taxonomy): Eukaryota > Metazoa > Chordata > Myxini > Myxiniformes > Myxinidae > Eptatretus > Eptatretus burgeri. Next base: position 61,338,244 of record NC_140974.1, read on the forward strand.
GGTCTTGCCTTTAATAGAGAAGTAATAAATAGTGAGCAAAGTATTCGAGAGGTGTAGAAATAACGTTGAGCGTTTGGCTGTAAATGACATCGGTATTTGTATGTTTTTATTATATTTATTATGGTTATTATTATTGTTATAATTACATGGTGGCAGCATAGCCTTGAGGATTAAAACCCAGCACCCAACAGGATTAAAAACAAAACCTGTCAAAGGGCGGAGGAGCTTCTTGTAAGCCAATGGCATTTCTGGTGCCCAACTGTATCTGCAGACATCGTCCTGCAGTTGGGTTACTTTATTTTAGGAGGATGGTGGCAGGATTTGCACTCTGGCCACCATAAATGCCTTCACTCCACAAAACACACTAAAAATGCAAAGAAAACTTAAAACCCACTCCGTGGGAATACTTTCCTGTGCAGCTGCCCTTCGTAGGGCAGCTCACCAGATGGTGGGATTGGGGCAAAGTCGTGGGGACCCCCACTCTTTGATGATAGGAGGAAAAACATGGGGTAACCTTCCGGGGTTGGATTGCGGTAGTGTGTGTCAAGGTTGTGCTGAGGAGTCATCCACCAGACGGTGGTCTCCTTGGGTTAACCTGAGGCGGTCCCTTCGGGTGGGTGCCTGGAATGTCCTATCCCTAAGAGAGGATGATCACCTGTCTCTGTTATCAATTGAGCTCAAGTGTTTGAACATTGGTATTGCAGCACTCTTTGAGGTTCGGAGACCAGATAGTGGCGAGATCATGGCAGGTGGTTACACATACAATTGGTCTGGTCGCTGTGATGTTTACCATGCCCAAGGAGTTGCTGTGGCTGTGTCGAATAAGCTGACCCCAATAATAATCGAGGTAACACTAGTCAAAGAGCTTATTGTGAGACTAAGGATTCGTCATTCATTGGGCGTCATTTTCCTTGACTCCATAAATTCCCCGACTGAGGGGAGTGATCTCACCGTGAAGGACGCATTCTATGCCACGCTCGAGTCTGTGGTTAATCAGTGCCACAGGTGAGACACTCTTTTAGTCTTGGGGGATTTCAATCCATTGACTGCAACTGATAGCGATGGTTATGAGACATGTATTGGTCCCCATCGGCCTGGAACTGTGAACCAGAATAGCACTAAGTTCCTTACCTTTGCAAAAAGTCATGGACTTAGGGTGGCTGGTTCATGGTTTCAGCACCACAGGCTCATCACTGGATTTGGTATTCCAACGCTGGTGGTGTGGCAAAGGAGAATGACCATGTGCTCATTTATGGTTGCTGGAGGATGATCCAGAACTGCAGGGTCTACCGGAGTGATCATTTCCTCAATGCCGACCACAGGCTTGTTATTGCCACTCTGAAGTTGCAGCTTAAATCCAGGAGAATGGTACCATCCCAGCCTAGGCTGGATGTTGGCTTGCTCATGGATGAGAGGGTAGCTGAGGAGTTTGCGAATAGGCTAAGTGGGGATTTGGGGAGTCTGGGTGCTTTGGGGAATCCTGAACAGTTGTGGAGTGCCTTCAAGACCACTGTCCTTGATGTTGCCGGTAGATGTCTTGGAACTCAACATAGGGCGAAGAAGAATTTTGTCTCTCAAGGGACACTGGACACCATTGTCCAGAGTCGCAGGGCCAGGCTGAATGGCAGAGCTGAACTGTTCAATGAGTTGAGGCAAAATACTGTACGTGCACTGAGGGTGGACAAGGAGGCCTGTGTGCGAGGAATCTGTGAGGGTGTAGAGCATCACCTGTGGTCAAGTGATTCTTCTCCTCCTTACAGGGGAATTTGTGCATTGTTTTCCTCCAAGCCCATCCCTGAGTGCACTGCAGTCAGAGCAGAGGGTGGTGGGCTCTTGCCAGAGGTATCCAAAGTGAAGGCCCACTGGGCCGGTTACTTTGAGCGACTGTACCAGGCTGATCCACCAGCTGTTGAGTTGGTCGTCAGGAGTGTTACCATCTGTATTGCTGAACCTTCACTCAACTGTGATCCACCTTCATTTGTGGAAACACAGGCTGTGGTGAACCGGTTTAAAAGTGGTAACGCTCGTGGGATCTGCAGCATCCATACTGAACTTCTCAATGCTGGTGGAAATGCTGTACTCATGTTGAATGCAATTCTGTGCTCTGCCTGGAACATAGGCATCCTCCCAACTGACTGGAAGAGGGCCTTGGTGTTCCTCACGGGAAAGGAAGGGTGATCGCCAAGACTGTAACAACTATCATGGGGTGACGCTGCTCTCAGTGCCGGGCAAGGTCTTTGCTCAAATAATTATTGATAGGTTTTGCAACCATCTGCTTGAGCACCAGCGCCCATAGCAGTCAGGCTTCACACCAAAGAGGTCAATGATTGACTGTATCCTTGCTCTTCAGGACCTCACCGAACGCAGACGAGAGTTTCGGCAGGGGCTGCTTGCAGCCAATGTTGCAGCCAATGTTGATCTCTGCTTAGCGTTCGATTCAGTGAATCGGGATGCCCTCTGGAGGATTCTTGGTCTTCGTGGGGTGCCACCAAAACTGATCAATCTGATGTCTGCACTCTATTCTGGTACTGAGAGTGCTGTGAGATGTGGCAATGCCATCTCCGACTTATTTCCAGTTGTTACTGGAGTTCATCAGGGGTGTGTACTGGCCCCAACAATTTTCATCACTTGTCTGGACTGGATTCTGGGGAGGATGTCGGAGAGATCAAGCTGCAGTGCATCGTTTGGGAATGTCATGATCTCTGACCTTGATTTCGCAGATGATGCAGTCATCTTGGGCAGACTCTGGATATCCTTTTGGGGGCCCTCAAGGTGCTGAATGGGGAGTCGGAGCAACTGGGATAACGGGTTTCCTGGGTCATAACTAAGATCCAATCTTTTAATGCCATCTTGGATTAGATGCTGCTATCTTGTCTGTACCTGTTTGTGGTGAGAATGTTGAGGTCAGGGAGAGATTCACTTCACTTGGCAGTGATATTCATGTCTCCGCTGGCTGTGAGCTCGAGGTCAATAGACGTCTGGGTCGGCCCTGGGGAGTCATGGATTCACTGGATCATGGGGTGTGGGTGGTGCTGTTGGTATCTGTGCAGGAGGACAAAATTCTGAGTCTTTTGGTCCTTGGTGTTCCGAAACTCTAGGTGCTCTACGGATGTGACACTTGGACTCTGACTAGGGATCTGAGATGGAGACTTAATTTCTTTGGTACCAGATCTCATCGGATAATCCTTGGCTATCGCTGATCGGACTTTGTGTCCAACGAGCAGTTGCTGAGAGAGAGAGTCAAATGATAATTTTTACCTGCATATTCCGTGAGCGTTTGCTGCAGCTGCATGGACATGTGGCTCGTTTTTTGACGCTGATCCTGACGGCGTGTGGGGGGGGGGGGGGACAAAGTACAGAAGAGCAGATAGTGCATGACCAGAAAGGATGTGGTCGAAGACAGAGAGACCAACGATCTGTCTGTGATGGTGAAGTGATTGGCTCATAGACTCAGCTTCATCACCAGAAATTCCAATAATCTTAAAACCTTGGTTTCTTTGGCTTCAAGGTGAGCATGATTTGAGACAGGGGAGCCAACCAAGAGTGGAGAGCAGTACTCCATCGCCCGGTGTTGGCTTAGCGGTTAGGGTGGCTGACTTGGGATCCTGGGGTCCTGAGTTTGAGCCCCGTTGGCCGCTGAATTGATTGAATTGAATTGATGACTCAGCCTGTCATCCTTCTGAGGTTGGCAAAATGAGTACCAGTGTACTGGTAATAGCGACACTGCATCAGCGACATAGCTAAATCCCTAACCAATGATGCAACCATCTGCCATAAGGCTGCACGAGAGAGAGGGAGAGAGAGAGAGAGAGAGAGAGAGAGAGAGAGAGAGAGAGAGAGAGAGAGAGAGAGAGAGAGAGAGAGAGAGAGAGAGAGAGAGAGAGAGAGAGAGAGAGAGAGAGAGAGAGAGAGAGAGAGAGAGAGAGAGAGAGAGAGAGAGAGAGAGAGAGAGAGAGAGAGAGAGAGAGAGAGAGAGAGAGAGAGAGAGAGAGAGAGAGAGAGGGAGAGGGAGAGGGAGAGGGAGAGGGAGAGGGAGAGGGAGAGGGAGAGGGAGAGGGAGAGGGAGAGGGAGAGGGAGAGGGAAAAAAAAAAAAAAAAAAAAAAAGAGAGAAAGAGAGAAAGAGAGAAAGAGAACATGAACTCGTACTCCATCAAACTGCAGATGAAGGCCTTATCTGTGGATAAGAGTTCAGGTGTGCCAAGGAAGTACTTTGTATGACAGAGGATGCCCTGTTGGCGGCTGGCTTTGGATGGCAACTTTAAAAATAGTTTGCCCAAGAAAGATCATGGCTGATCGTGAGACCCAGGAGTTTAAATGGCCTAACTTTTTCAAGAGGATTTCTAAGAAAGTCGATGGTAGGGTTTGCCAGATGGTCCTTTCAGAGAGAAATAGTGAGAGTCTGAGATTTATCAGGATTGAAAGACATTTCCCCCTTTATTTCCGAGGGTGCTCAACGTCCGCCAGCAGCCCCCTTCTGGTGAAACTTCCAAAATTAAGAATCACCACTCACCTTCACTCTTTCATTCATCTTTTTTCCTGCCTCTGGAACAAACTCCCACACTCTCATCAATCCCATTCTTCCCTACAGGTCTTCAAAACAGCTGTTCACCACCATCTCATATCTTCCCACATCCAAAACCATGATCTTTTTCTACTCCTGTTAATCCACCCCAAACCCACCTTCTTCAAATTCCCTGCTTTCCTTCCTGAAAGTCCCGATAGTGTCCATCTTGTTTACCCCGTGTACCCCGCTCCATCCCACTCCCTTCCACAGATCAATAAATGTCTCTGTTCCCCACTGTTTTGTGCTTCCCTCTCCCACCCCTCCTGCTCCCTTCGTTATACGTTCTGTGTGTTAGCTCTTATACAAGCCTTGACATTATGAATTTATTTTTAAAGTGTTTGACCAGTTTGTGAGGTTTTTTTAAGGTCTGAAGAGAGGGAAGAGGTTGCATCCTGCAGGATGAGGGATGTCACGACAACGGGTGGAATCAGTAAATAGATAGAGGATTTTCAGAGAGTCAGAGATCATTGATGAAGATCAGGAATAGGACTGGGCCCAAAACACTGCCTTGGGGCACTACAGCCTCGACAGGGAGAGGAGATGAAAGGGTTTTGTTGAGAGCCACACATTGGCCATGAGAGTAGTGCAAGTCAGAAAGTCATGTGTTGAGTTGGCTTTGGATGCCATAGCATAGAATCGGAGAGTAAGGCAGGATGCCAGACTGTATCAAAAACACAACACATGTCCAGAGACACGGACTCGACCTTATGTCTGACATTGAGGGTCTCCATCCATTGTTGGGTGAGTACAAGTCGCATGTCCAAGGTGGAGTGACCTGGTTTGAAAACCAAATTGGTGATCTGAGATGAGATTGTTGGAGGAATGGAAAGATTTCATATGAATTGTGATGATGGATTATATGATGTTGCTGATGATTTGACATAAGCTGATAGCTCTGCAGTTAAGGGGATCAGTTTGTGCACAATTTTATGTGGTGCATTGATGTTGGCAGGTTTCCAAGCAGATGGAAGATGACCTAGCGAAATGACAAGGTGAAAAGGGCACAGAGAGAGAGAGAGGATGTGCAAGAGCAGCCGAGCAGGTTTTTTTTTGGGACGTGAGCTGATGCTGTGCAGTCCAGTGGCAAAGTCAGAGTTAATGGTTAAAAGAACCTTCTCTACCTTTTCAGGTGTGAAATACACATAGTCCAGGAGCAGTTAGGTACGACATGGAAGGATAGAATGGGTACTGAGAGTGAGGGGTTAGGGACACAATATTTTGAAGGCAACAGAGAATTGAGGCATTTGGCCTTCTCACGAGCAGAGTCCATTGTAGTGCCATTTAAAGAGAGGGAAGGGATGGAAGGAGATTATACACCAGAAACGAATTTGACAAGGTGCCACCAGGTTTAAGATGATGGAGATAAGTTTGAATGGTCATTATTGAGGTTGGACCGATGTTGTTTTCTGGCCCTCCTAAGAGTGGACGCACACTTATTGTGGACTTTTTTGAATGCACTGAGATTGACCTCAGTCAGATTAGCCTTCCAGGAAGAGAAGGCAAGTTGTTTCAGAGTAACTGCCTCACCACAGGAGTCAGTGTACCATGGGTGGGAAGAAGGGTAGAATAATTGAAGACAGTGGGGATGAATATGTGAGAGAGAGAGAGAGAGAGAGAGAGAGAGAGAGAGAGAGAGAGAGAGACAGAGAGAGACAGAGAGAGACAGAGAGAGACAGAGAGAGACAGAGAGAGACAGAGAGAGACAGAGAGAGACAGAGAGAGACAGAGAGAGACACAGACACACACAGACACACACAGACACACACAGACACACACAGACACACACAGACACACACAGACACACACAGACACACACAGAGACACACAGAGACACACAGAGACACACAGAGACACGGAGACAGTATGTTCCTGTGGAGGATTCCCAGCCTGAGTTAACATCAGGGGCAATAGATATGGGAGACCGGTCTTGAAGATACAGTGGTGAGAAAAAGTTTGTGAAACCTTTAGAATTTTCTCTATTTCTGCCTAAGTTTCATCTAAAATGTGATCAGATCTTCATTTCATCTAAGTTCCAATAATAGATAAAGAGAACCTGATTAAACAAATAGCACACAAAAAAATGCTTTTAATTTATTTATTGGGCAAAACGATCCAACATTCAAGGGGATAATTGCAGTCAGGTATTTCAATCAATGGGATGACAATCAGTCATGAGTTTGGTTGTCCTTGCCCGATATGAAAAACATAAACTTTGTTCATCACCATCAGAGTCTGGTCTTCACTACACAGATTTGTGGAAGTGTGTCATTCCTGATCAAAAGAGATTTCTGAGGATGTCTCAGAAAAAGTGTTGTTGATGCTCATCGGTCTGGAAAAGGTTACAAAAACATTTCTAAAGACGTTGGACTCCACCAATTCACTGTCATCCAGATAGTGTACAAATGGAGAAAATTCAACACCATTATTACTCTTTCCAAGAGTGGCCATCCAGCGGAAATCACTCCAACAGCAAGGAGTATAATAATCCAGGTCATCACAAAGAACCCCATGGTAATGTCTGAGCATCTGCAGGCCTTTCTTGCTTTGGCTAATGTCGGTGTTCATGAGTCCACCATCAGGAAAACACTGAACAAGAATGGTGTGCATGGGAGGATAGCAACGAAGAAACCACTGCTCTCCAAGAAGAACACTGCCACCCGTCTCAAGTTTGCCAAAGACCACCTGGATGATCCAGAAGGCTATTGGAAGAATGTTATCTGGATAGATGAGTCAAAAGTGGAACTTTTTGGATTCAATGAGAAACGTTATGTTTGGTGAAAACCAAACACTGCATTCCAACATAAGAACCTCATCCCAACCGTGAAGCATGGTGGTGGGAGTATCATGGTTTAGGGCTGCTTTGCTGCCTCATGACCCGGACGGCTTGCCATCATTGATGGAACCATGAATTCTGGATTGTACCAGCAAATTATTCAGGAGAATCTTAGGGCATCCATCCATGAGCTGAAGGAATGGCCAAGTCAAAGTCCAGACTTTTACCCAATTTAAATGTTGTAACAGAACCTGAAGCGAGCAGTTCATGCAAGAAAGCCCACAAATATCTCTGAGTTGAAACAGTTTTGTAAGGAGGAATGGGCCAAAACTCCTCCATGCCGATGTGCAGGATTGATCAAGAGTTACATGAAACGTTTGGTTGAAGTTATTGCTGCTCAAGGGGGTGCCACCAGTTACTCAATGTAAAGGTTCACATTACTTTTTCTGACAAATACATTGCATGTTGGATCATTTAGTTCAATAAATAAATGCAAAAGTAGATTTTTTTGTGATATTTGTTTAATCAGGTTCTCGTTATCTATTATTAGGACTTATTATATGAAGATCTGATCACATTTTAAGTCAAATTTATGCAGAAATACAGAAAATTCTAGTGTTCACAAACTTTTTCTCACCACTGTAGATAGATGTGTATTTGTATGTGTTTGGTGGACTTTATTAGATGTTGAGGAACGTTCTGACGTTTAATTTGTATGAAGCAGAAATTTGCGTAAAACTCTCGGGTGAAATGGAAAATGAGGATTCTTTGCTTAAATGGATTCTCCATGAGTTAACTCAGCAAAAAGTGATTTGTGATTATTTAAACAAATGCTCACATGATTTGAGGGGAAAGAAAGGTAGGATTCCTTTTGGCAAATGATAGGTGGTGGTGAAATTTGCTTCCACCATGATGACCCATTAATCATTGTTAAATTCGACAATCAATTCACACGGTATAAATTTATACCGTGTGACATTTTATGAATCGTCACGTGCAGTTTTAAAGTTTTTTTCATTGGCAAAATGAAACATGTATGGTCAGTGTGTTTAAAAGAAGCAGAAACCCTTCTGCAATGTTCAGGCTGATAAGGCAGTGGTTCCTGGTTTCACAATCGTGAAGGAGTTTGTCTTTTCGCTAAATCCTGTTTTTGGCAGATTTCAATCAGACATGCCATGCGAGCTCAGCACCCCCGGTAGGGTGAGGGATGGAGGGCATGAAGTGGGTGGTGGAGGGGGGAGGGAGAAGAGCAAGTATTTATGGTGAAGTTGTAAACTGTCAATGGATGTCACAAGGGTATAATGTGCAGCAGCTGAAACTGTCTCCAAGTGGCAGTGAGATGAAACGACGTTGATGTGATGAAAGGTGTCCATTACAGTGCCAAAAGGCACAAAGCCTCTTCATATACTGAAGGCACACATCTCTACACAAGGAAACATTCAAAGCAACAACAAACAGATGTGGAAGCCTATTTAAAATCGCTACACCAGCTTAAATGTAATTTTATATGTTGTTTATAATTTTATATGACTGTGTTGCGACTTCATTTCCGTCTCATGTACGGTGTGAGGGTATACTTGCCATTGGGTTATGTAATACAAATTAGGAAACTCACCGGTTCATGAAAATGGTGTGCATCATCTGCTTCCTGAGTTGATTTTTTTTTTCCTGCAAGGGTGAGGCTCACTGAAGAGCAAGGTTAAATTTACAGTGGTGGTAGTGGGGCAACAATTGGGCACAACCAGCAAGGGAATGAACAAACAGGAAAGAAGAGAGAAAGAGAAAAGGGACGGAAATACTGAAACCAGCGGCTAAGAGGGTTGGGTTTGGAAGGGTTAAGGGGGTAATAGAGATCATGGGTCAGGATGGGGGATGAGATGAGTTGGTGGTGCACTGCCTGCTTTGAAGCCCTGGAGGGAAGAATGAGACAGAACAGCCTCTGGATAGTGGTTTCATGGACAGGAGAAGTGATGAACAAATGAGTGAAGGTGTACAATCACCCTATATTTTGGAATTTTAACCAGGAGAGGGTTTCAAGAAGAAAGCTTGAATATTCTATGGTTGTTGGGGAGTGTGGGCAAACTGAGAGACCAAAGGGAGCAATATTGAATAAGAAGCGATAAAAGAACAGAGAGACCACCGGCCTGCCTGCAATGTGAGAGTAACATATATTTTGCTTCAGCCTCATTACGGGATATTTCCATAATGTTGAGAGCTTCAGATTCCACTGAATCCAGGGGAGCCAGAGGTGATGCTGGTGTGCTAACCCAAAGGGGAGAGCAGTGCCATCTATATTTGCCCATAAAAATTTGACTTTTTTTCTGGTTACATGGCAGAACTTAACAAATCACTTTATTTTTGAATAATTTGTCGTTGACAAAAATGCAATATGGCCACCAAAATGCAAAATGGCCACCAATACCCAATGAATCTCATTTTTCTGCTCCGAAATCATTTTTCAAATGACAGAATACTCTCTTTTTTTTGGTTGCATGTTGGGGTATATATATAATTTGTTAATTTGGGAATGATTTTCTCTTGCTCTCAAAATTCAATATGGCATCCCAGAGGCTTCTCCCAGAGGTTCAGGCAGTGTAGGAAGAAAGACAGTGAAACCCATGTGGAATTTGTTCAGGAAAAAAGAAACTTTATTTGATAGGTGAGTGTATTTCCAAGGAAATTATGAAAAACTTTTACAGATTAAGGCAGTTGATATTATTGGAGGGGTTTAAGTAGTGTGGGTGGGCATTCTGACATTAGGACACATTTTGATGAAGGAAAGGTAGAGGAGTTGCACACCACAGCAACTATCGCCGGCGATTATGCTCTCACTCACAAAATATATCTCCACAAATCGGGTTTTCCATCCAAAACCAACCTAGGAAGCTACAGTAAACCATATCATGAAAATACTCTTATTTAAAGGTCTTCCAGAAAACTTTCATCCCAAGTTCGATTATTTTAAGACTTACAGAAGAGCCAATGAAAGATGCTGAGCTCAGGGTTCGAGCTAATGGAGTCCTCACAGAGGAGGATGTTACAGAATTCCCAGTTGGTTACTTTAAGAAAAATTGAGTCCTAATGAGGAAAAGGAGACCACCTGATGTACCAGCTGATGATGAATGGAAGGTGCATTATAAAATTGTGGTTCCGCAACCATAATGTAATAAGATCTGGAGTTTGCCACATGAAACACCATTGTCAGGTCACCTAGGAGTGAACAAAACATGTGACAACATTTTGACACATTTCTTTAGTCCGTGTTTGTGATGTGATACTGCGGAGTTTTGTAAATCCTGTCACTCATGCCAGATCGTAGGGAAACCCAATCAAAAAATCCTTCAGCGCCGTTATAACCCATTCCACGTTTTAATGAACCCTTCAGTCGCGTCATCATTGATTGTGTCGGTCCCTTACCCAAGACTAAGGCAGGTATTCAATACATGCTGACTGTTATGTGTACCAATGGAATCCAAAGCCAACTCGACTCTTGGATAACTGACTTCCTCCACTCTCATAGCCAACATGTGGCTCTCAACAGAACCCTTTTTTCTCTTCTCCCTATCAAGGCTGGATTACCCCAAGGCAGTGTTCTTGGCCCCAAATTATTCCGAATCTTCATCAATGACTCACTGACTCTCTGGAAAATCCTCTTTATCTCTTTGCTGATGACTCCTCCCTCTGCGTGACATCCCTCATCCTCCAGACAAATAGGCAGCAGCCTCTTCCCTCTCAGACCTTGACAAAATCACAAACTGGTCAAACACTTGGAATATGTCTTTCAATCCTGAAAAATCCCACACACTCACTCTCTCTCCAAAAGAGCCATACCACAAATTCTTCCATCTACTATGTCAACAGCCCTCTCAAAGAGGTTCAGTCACTCAAACTCTTGGGTTTTGCTCTCAGCCATGATCTCTCTTGGGCAAGCCACATTTCAAAGTTGTCCTCAAAAGCCAAACTCTGACTGGTCATACTCCATCATGCAATGTCCTTCCTTGGCACACCTGAGCTGCTATCCACCTACATGGCTTTCATCCACAGCTTGATGGAGTACTGCTCTCCCCTCTGGGTTGGCTCCCCTGCCTCACATCTTGCTCAGCTTGAGATTGTGGAAACCAAGGCTTTTGAGATCATTTTAATCTCTCACAATGAAGCTGAGTCTATGGGCCTATATCTTCACCATCACCAACAGATTGGTGGTCTCTCCATCTTCTTCCAGCTCATATCTGGTCTTGCACCCTCTGCCCTCTCCATACGTTGTCCCCTCTCCACCCCTCCCAGGTATCTGCAGGATGCATGTGGTCCACCAGCAACCCCCTCCTTGTGAAACTGCCTAAATCCAGAACCACTGCTCACCTCCTCTCATTTATTCGTCTTTTTTTCCTGCCTTTGGAACTACCTCCCACACTCTTCAATCTCATTCTTCCCTCCAGGTCTTCAAGACAGCTGGGCACTACCATCTCAAGTCATCCCCTCATTCCAAACTATGATCTTTTCTACACCCGTTAAACTATCCCAGCCACTCCCAAAATATTGCTTATGTATCCATCTTGTCCACCCCTTGCGTTCTCCTCTACTCCTTGTCGTTCCCTGCATCCCTTGTCTGTCTGTCTCCGTCTACTTTCTCCCTCTGCCCTGCTATTAGCGTTTCCCCTTTCACCTGATATTCCTTTTGTTATGTTGTCTCCTGATCTTTTCTGTGTCTTATCTCTTCCATGAGCCTCGACCATGTCGTTGTCGTTGCATGCATAAAAAAGAAAAAAATCATGACAGAAAGAAACCAGAAAGTGTGGTCTCAGTCTCACCTTCTTTAACTATAGCTCATGCCTGCAGCAAAAACTTTACCTGCAGCAAAACAATATTTATAATAAGGTGAAGCTTGACCACAATAATGACAAAGCCTGCTTGAGGCTCACCAAATCTGAGGTGTTATTACACTTTGATCAGAAATTAGGTCATTTGACGTCAGAACAGCAGGGTCAGACCTCAGACCATATTTATGCATTTTCGCACTTGTTTACAGATGCTCCTGGCCATATCGACTTAGTGTATGATGATGTAGGTGATGCCACGCCAGTAAAACAGCACCCATACAGGATGAGCCCATTCAAGTTGGAACATCTTCACCAGGAGGTTGAATACATGGTTGAGGAATGACATAATTGAACCTAGTTACAGTAAATGGAGTTCACCCTGCATCCTGGCACCCAGGCCAGATGGTAGTTTGCATTGTTGCACTGATTTGAAATGGTTCAATGCAGTGTCACGAACTGACTCTTGTCCAATCCCAAGGATTGATGATTGCATTGACGGAATTGGTTTTGCCAAGTTTGTGAGCAAGTTTGACTTTTGAAGGGGTACTGGCAGATCGTATGTCAGGTCAGGCCAGATTAGATCTGTGACTTGCTACAGGTATCATGTAAACCTGTACTAACCTGTTCCATGGTCGGGTTGTCGGTGACTAAACCGTCTCCCCCACTAGGTTTTTTGGTGAGGAGGGTGTTTGGATATGGACACCCAGCAGGATTAAAAACAAAACCTGTCAGAGTGGAGGAGCTCCTTGTGAGCCAACAGCCATCCATATCTAGTGCCCAACTGTGTCTGCGGACGTCCTCCTGTAGTTGGGTTACTTCTTATTAGGAGGTTGGTGGCAGGATTTGCACTCCGGCCACCGTAAAACCCTTCATTCCGCAAAACACAAAAACGCAAAGAAATCTGAAAACCCACTCCGTGGGAGTACCTCCTGTGCAGCTTTCCTTCGCAAGGCAGCTCACCGGATGACGGGATTGGGGCAAAGCCTTCGGGACCCCCAATCTTTGATGATAGGAGGGAAACCACGGGGTAACATTCCCGGGTCAGATTGCGGGAGAGTGTCGGAGTGGTGCTGAGGTGTCGTCCACCAGACGGCGGTCTCCTTGGGTTAACCTGAGGCGGTACCTTCGGGTGGGTGCCTGGAATGTCCTATCCCTAAGAGAGGATGATCACCTGTCTCTCTTATCATCTGAGCTCAAGCGTTTGGACATCGGTATTGCAGCACTCTCTGAGGTTCGGAGACCGGATTGCGGCGAGATAATGGTGGGTGGTTACACCTACCATTGGTCTGGTCGCTCTGATGGTTACCATTCCCAAGGAGTTGCTGTAGCTGTGTCCAATAAGCTGACTCCAATGATAATTGAGGTAACACCGGTCAACGAGCGTATTATGAGACTAAGGATTCGTCACTCCTTAGGTGTCATTTCCCTGGTCTTTGTTTATGCTCCGACTGAGGAAAGTGATCTCACCGTGAAGGATGCATTCCACGTCACGCTCGAGTCTGTGGTTGATCAGTGCCCCAGACGAGATACACTTCTAGGCTTGGGGGATTTCAATGCATCGACTGGAACTGAAAGGGATGGTTATGAGACGTGTGTTGGTCCCCATGGGTCAGGAACTATGAAACAGAATAGCACTAAGTTCCTTGACTTTGCAAGAAGTCATGGACTTACGGTGGCCGGTTCATGGTTTCAGTGCCCACAAGCTCATCGCTGGACTGGGTATTCCAACACTGGTGGTGTGGCCAAGGAGATTGACCATGTCCTCGTTGATGGTCGCTGGAGAACGATCCAGAACTGCAGTGTCTACCGGAGTGCTCAGTTCCTCAATACTGACCACCAGCTTGTTGTAGCAACTCTGAAGTTGCACCTTAAATCCAGGAGAGTGGTACCATCCCAGCCTAGGCTGGATGTTGGCAAGCTCAAGGATGAGAGGGCAGCTGAGGAGTTTGCGAACAAGCTGAGTGGAGATTTGGGGGGTCTGGGTGCTTTGGGAGGTCCTGAAGAGTTGTGGAGTGCCTTCAAGACCACCGTCCTTGATGTTGCCGGTGGATGTCTTGGAACTCACCGTAGGGCAAAGAAGAATTTTGTTTCTCAAGGGACACTGGATACCATTGACCAGGGTCACAGGGCCAGGCTGAATGGCAGAGCTGAGCTGTTCAGGGAGCTGATGCGTAAAACTGTATGTGCTAAGGGTGGACAAGGAGGTCTATGTGCGAGGAATCTGTGAGGGGGTAGAGCATCACCTGTGGTCAAGGGATTTTCGTCTTGCTGACAGGGGAATTCACCCATTGCGTTCATCCAAGCCCATCCCTCGGTGTACTGCTGTTAGAGCGGAGGGTGGTGGGCTCTTGACAGAGGAGTCCCAAGTGAAGGCCCGCTGGGCTGGTTACTTTAAGCGGTTGTACCTGGCTGATCCACCAGCTGTCGAGTTGGACATCAGGAGTGTTACAATCCCTGTTGCTGACCCTCCAATCGACTGTGGTCCACCTTCGCTTGTGGAAACACAGGCAGGCTGTGGTGAACCGGTTGAAATGGGGTAAAGCTCGAGGGATCTGTGGCATCCATGCCGAACTTCTCAAGGCTGGTGGAAATGCTGCACTCGTGTCGTTGCATGCAGTTCTGTGCTCTGTCTGGAACACAGGCATCATCCCAACTGACTGGAAGAGGGGCCTTGTTGTCCCTCTCTGGAAAGGGAAGGGTGATCGCCAAGACTGCAACAACTACCGAGGGGTGACGCTGCTCTCAGTGCCAGGCAAGGTCTTTGCTCGGATAATTCTTGATGGGGTTCGCCACCATCTGCTTGAGCACCAGCGTCCAGAGCAGTCAGGCTTTACACCAAAGAGGTCAATGATTGACCGTATCCTTGCTCTTCGTGTCCTCACGGAATGCAGACGAGAGTTTCGGCAGGGGCTGCTTGCAGCCTATGTTGATCACTGTAAAGCGTTCGATTCAGTGAATCGGGATGCCCTCTGGAGGATTCTTGGTCTTCGTGGGGTGCCACCAAAACTGATCAATCTGATGTTTGAACTCTACTCTGGTACTGAGAGTGCTGAGAGATGTGGTGGTACCATCTCTGACTTATTTCCATTTGTTACTGGAGTTCATCAGGGGTGTGTACTGGCCCCCACACTTTTCAGCACTTGTGTGGACTGGATTCTAGGGAGGATGTCGGAAAGATCAAGCTGCGTTGCATCGTTTGGGAATGTCAAGATCTCTGACCTTGATTTCACAGATGATGCAGTTATCTTTGCGAAGACTTTAGATATCCATTTGGGGGCCCTCGAGGTGCTGAATGAGGAGTCGGAGCCACTGGGATTATGGGTTTCTTGGGTCAAAACTAAGATCGAGGCTTTCAATCACATCTCGGATGCTGCTGTCCTGTCTGTGCCTGTTTGTGGTGAGGATGTTGAGGTCGTGGAGAGATTCACTTACCTTGGCAGTGATATTCGTGTCTCTGCTGGCTGTGAATCAGAGGTCAATAGACGTCTGGGTCGGGCCTGGGGAGTCATGGATTCACTAGATGATGCGGTGTGGCGCTGCCAGTACCTGTGCGGGAGGACGAAAGTCCGAGTCTTCAGGTCCTTGGTGCTTCCAGTCTTGCTCTATGGATGCGAGACTTGGACTCTGACCGAGGATCTGAGACGGAGACTTAATTCCTTTGGTACCAGGTCTCTTCGGAGAATCCTTGGCTATCGCTGGTCGGACTTGTGTCCAACGAGCAGTTGCTGAGAGAGACTCAGATGAGATTTGTTACCTGCATAGTCCGTGAGCGTCAGCTGCGGCTGTATGGACACGTGGCTCGTTTTCCTGACGCTGATCCTGCTCACCAGATTCTCTCAGCGAGGGAGTCTCGTGAGTGGAGGAGACCAATGGGCTGACCACATGCCTCGTGGTTGCAGCAGGTTGATCGGCATCTCAAGGAGATGGGGATGGGCCAGGCATCTGCCTGGGGGATGGCCAGACGGAGGCCCCTAGAGTACCGGCGGAAAGTGTACGCAGCGACGTGCTGTTCTGGCGCATGCTCCCATACCTGATCTGACTGGCAGATTCCTCTTACTGAACAAGGAAAGAAAAATCCCTGCTTTTATGACACTTAATGGACTTTACCAGGATAAAGTTCCTCCTTTCGGCCTAAACAATGGTTCCACTACATTTCAACGCCTCACCAATATTTTTCTTCAATCCAATATGGCTGCCAAACCATGTGACCTATCAATTATTCCTTAGCAAATTTGTACACCCATGTCTTGGGGAACATTTATGTGAAGGTTACCCTCAATCTGTCCAGCCATTCTGGAGATGAACTTAACATGGATCTTGAGGGGTTACATTGACAATGTCATCATCCATTCCATGACTTTGGAGGATTACCTTTTGAGAATCCTTGCTTTCTTTACGAGATTTACTGATGCCAAACTGACACTAAATCTGCTAAAATCTAAATTAGCTTAAGTTTACATTGTGTTCTTAGGTCATGTTGTGATCAAGGTCAAGTTCAGCCAGTAAAAGTAAAAGTGGGAGCCATTGATAGCTTCGCAACACCGAAAGGTAAAAAGGAGCTCATGAGATTCCTGGGTACGGCTGGATGGTATCGGAGATTTTGTAAAAATGTATCTGACATTGCTGTCCCTTTGACTAATCTGGTTCACAAAAGGTAAAATTAGTATGGAATGGCAAATGTCAGGTGGCATTCAACAAAGTTAAAACCATAGTTATGAGTTCTCCAGTTCTTGTGGCACTAAATTTTCTGAAAAACTTCAAATTATTGGGAGATGCTAGTGATGTGCAGGCTGTAGCTGCTTTGCTACAGAAGATACTGCAGGCACAGATCACCCTGCATACTGTTATTCAAATAATTTTGACAAGCACCAAAATACCTATTCTGTACAATATAAAAAGAGACCCTTGCTCTGCTGCTATCTTTGCAACAGTATTTTGATGCAGCTACTTTTCCAGTTGCAGTTTTCAAATATCACAATGCATTAACTTTCACTCATTAAATGAAGAATAACTCGCATCCGTTGAAGACAAAGTCTTCGATATCCCCCGCCATAGTAACATTTTTTTTTAAATCTGTAAACATCAAAAGGCACGAGTTCACCACTTGCTTGATATGTGTACCAAATTTCATAAAGATACCTCAAGTGGTTTTGCAGTTATGCTCCGGAAACGAAATGTGACAGACGGACGGATGGAACCCATTTCTATATCCCCCGCCAACTTCTTTGGTTGGTGGGGGATAAAAATCAGAGATTGATGTGTTGGATCTTTACAGGAATTAAACTTGGAAATTACACACATCATAGGCAAAGACTATGTAATTTCAGATCCTCTGTCAAAATGTGAGTAACTCGGGGATTATTCCTGTAGTCTGTTGGGAACTATAACTGAGAGTAATCTGTTTTTATGCCTCCGCACCAAGGGTGCCGGAGGCATTATGTTTCCGGGTTGACCGTCCGTCCGTTCGTCCGTCCGGATTTTCGTTTACGCAATAACTCAAGAAGCAAATTGTAGAATATCATCAAATTTGGTAAAAAGGTAAAGTAAGACAGGGCAATTAAGTGATTAGATTTTGGGCCAGATGTGATAAAGCTCAAGGGTCAACGGTCAAGGTCAAACTGAAATTTTACTGTTTACGCCATAACTCAAGGAATATTGGACAGAATTTCATCAACCTTGGGAGAAAGGTAAAGTAAGAGAGGGCAATTAACTGATTATATTTTGGCCCAGATATGATAAAGGTCAAGGGTCAAATATGTCAATACTCAAGTGTTTATGCTGGAGAGTGGAGGCATACCCGTCGACTGCGCGCAGTCGAATTACTCTCGTTTATATTGTATTTCTGATACTATTCCAGGTGGTGAAAATATAATTT
Source organism: Eptatretus burgeri (assembly GCF_056783735.1). Classification (NCBI taxonomy): domain Eukaryota; kingdom Metazoa; phylum Chordata; class Myxini; order Myxiniformes; family Myxinidae; genus Eptatretus; species Eptatretus burgeri. The sequence goes on from NC_140974.1 coordinate 61,356,274, forward strand.
TTTATTGTTTGTATTTTGTGTAAAGGGTAAGAAAGTTCTCACTCTGTTCAAACTTTCTTCCTTGAAGGGGAAGAGAGTTACTAACCAGTATAGTCATGTAATTGTGCTTGGAAAACGTTACCTTTGCTGTGAAGTTTCCTGTTAATTGTCACACCAAAAACAACTAGAAAGAGCAATCAGAGATTGCAGACACTCACCAGAACTTGTTTTGTGGGGTGTTTCTGTAGCTTTGTGTTGCACTTGTGTACTGGTGTTACATAATTAAAAAGAGATAATTAGAACTGCCACTTTCGAACTGATGGCAGTGATGACTGGGTACCAAGACGTCCCGCTTTGATGTAAACCTGCTTTGATTGGACACCTGACCCTGGCCCGTGACCTTCTCCATTGTGATTCAATTGAATTCAGAATGTGATTAAAATAAACTCAATTGAAATCAAATAGAAGACCAAATGGGTACATTCCTGCATTGGAGTAATCAGAAGGAACCCAAACAAGCAAAAAGAAAAGATGAAGTCACCAGAAGGAACCTGGATAGGATTTGCATTTCAGCTGCTACTCCTCTACCCTCAAACCCATACAGGCACAGCCAAGTGAGCCTTTAAGAAAAAAAAAAAACATCAAAAATAACCCATATCAAAAAATAATAATAATTCTGGCTGCCAAACCATGTGTCCGATCAAGTTAAAATTTAAAACGTTTATTCCCCATCACTACTAGATCATAATTTTGAGGTTTCATGTCGATTGATTAAGCGGTTCCAGAGAATACATGATTTAATATTTTTCTTCAATCCAATATGGCTACCAAACCATGTGACCTATCAATTATTCCTGAGCAAACTTGTACACCCATGTCTTGGGGAACATTTATGTGAAGGTTACCCTCAATCTGTCCAGCCATTCT
>NC_140974.1:61374679-61377589 GCF_056783735.1 Eptatretus burgeri
TATATTCCATCTCACACCCCATATGTGGGGCATATGCACTGATGACATTCATCATCACCCCTTCCAATTTCCAACTTCACACTCATCACTCGGTCAGACACCCTCCTCACCTCCAATACCCTCTTGACATGATCTTCCTTCAGGATTATCCCGACACCATTTCTCCTCCCATCCACACCATGGTAGAACAGTTTGACAAACCACCTCCAATGCTCCTCGCCTTACTCCCTCATCCACTTGGTCTCTTGTACACACAGTATGTCCACCTTTCTTCTCTCCATCATATCAGCCAACTCTCGCCCTTTGCCAGTCATCGTCCCAACATTCAGAGTTCCAACTCTCCACCTCCCACACTTCTACCTCTTCCCCTCTCCCACTGCCTCCGGGACTCGCCTTCCCCGTCTCCTTCTCCTCCTTCGCCCAGCAGTAGCACAATTTCCACTGGTACCCTGCTGACCACCGGTACCGGTGGCGGTCGTTGGTAACCCGGGGCCTGCGACCGATCCGGTATGGAAATTCGTTTTGCTCTGTCCGCATAATGATTTGGCATCGGTTTTTACGCCGGATGCCCTTCCTGACGCAACCCTGGTCGCCTCTTACGACACACAGGGATATGGTACACCTATTCTAACCGGAGACATACACCGGGCCCAGTACAACTGGTGCTCATTGCGCCGACCTCGGAAGGATGGCAGGCTGAGTCAACTCCCCCTGGTGTTTTCGACTTGGTTTATATATATTTATATGTATATATATATATATATATATATATATATATATATATATATATATATATATATATATATATATATTTATATATATATATATATATATATATATATATATATATATATATATATATATGCTATATATGTATATATATATATATATATCTTATATATATATGTTATATATATATATATATATATGTATATATGTATATATATATATATATATATATATATATATATATATATATATATATATATATATATATATATATATGTATATTTATATATATATATATATATATATATATATATATATATATATAATATGTTATATATATATATATATATATATTTATATATATATATATATATATATATATATATATATATATATATATATATATATGTATATATATATATATATATATATATATATGTATATATAATAATATATATATATAATATATATATATATATATGTATAATATATGTATATATATATATGTATATATATATATATATATATGTATATATATGTATATATATATATATATATGTAATAATAATATGTATATATAATGTGTATATATATGTATATATATGTATGTAATATATATATGTATATATATGTAATATGTATATATGTATGTATATATATGTATATATATATATAACATATATATGTATATATATGTATGTATATATATGTATGTATATATATGTATATATATGTGTATATATATGTATATATATATATATATATATATATATATATATATATATATGTATATATATATGTATATATATATATATATATATATATGTATATATATATATATATATATATATATATATATATATATATATATATAGATACTGATATGATGGAGCGTTCTACATATGCAATTATGATGTCATAACGAAGGCACCTATGATGTCAAATGAAAATCATGCTTATTCCCTATGAAGAGTACTTGTCGTGTGCCAAGTTTCAATATTTCTCAGGTGCAGTTTCAGAGATAACGAGGTCCAAAGTGTTTCTGTTTTCCAACATGGCTGCCACACCACGTGTCCTATGACATCATAATTATATTAAAAAACATTCTACATGAGTCGTCACACCCATGGTGAAAATGTTGTCTCAATTTTACAAGCAGTTTCAGAGAAAAACACGAAAGTTCTCTGTAAAGGAACAGACTAACAAACAAACAGACAAACAAACAAACAAACGGACCCAAACACAGCACCCTTTCTCCTTCAGCAAGGGTAATAACATGAAGAGAACTAGAAGGGCACTCAGTAGAGCATACCTCCGCTCTGTAATGCCTGGTCCACGAGAACATATCCGGACCCAACACATTTTTGAAATATCATGCAATACAGTACTATATCGTTTGTGAGCCCGATCTCTCAATGGTGAAGAATCACTTAAAATAATTCCAGGAGTCGGATCTTCACCAAAATCGAAGAAATTTGTCGTGGTCACACACCCAACCTGTCCACCAAGTTTCATACAAATCCGTCCACAACTTTTTGAGATATAGATGCTATATATTAGTTTAGCCCCATCTCTCAATGGTGAAGAATCACTTAAAAAATTATCAGATTCGGATCCGGATCAGGATCTTCACCAAAATTGAATTGTTTCTTCCGTGTCACACACCCAACATTTTCACCAAGTTTCATCCGAATCTGTCTACAACTTTCTTTGAGATATTGTGCTATATATCATTTTTGGCCCTATCTCTTAATGGTGAAGAATCACTTTAAAAATTCTTGTAGTCGGATCCGGATCCGGATCTTCACCAAAATTTAATCCTTTTGTCCTTGTCACACACCGAACCTGTCCATAAAATTTCATCCGGATCCGTCCACAACTTTTTGAGATATCATGTACACACACACAGGCAAACAAACAGGCAAGCCCGCATAGTGTGATGGGTACGCCGAAAGCAGGACTGTTAGTATTGTGACAATCGTAGGTGTCGAGAAACGGTGTTTGTATGATCATGTAAAAATGTACTTGTTGAGCTTTGACCGCTAACCTCGTGGAGATAGGTCATTGTACAAATGAGCAAACTTGTACTACTCATCAGGGAGTATTCACGTGCAAAAATATGTTTGTATCGGTTGAGCCGTTTTGCCAGTAGGGTGACTTGAATAGATTTTTGACTGAAAA
>NC_140974.1:61378089-61406089 GCF_056783735.1 Eptatretus burgeri
TCTGGATAAAATTACAAACTGGTCCAACACGTGGAACATGTCTTTCAATCCAGACAAATCTCACACTCTCACTATGTCTCTTCGAAAGGACCGTTTACAAAACCCCCCCATCCACTTTCTCAACAATCCTCTGGAAGAAGTCTTTTCTTTCAAGCTTCTAGGTCTCACTATCTGCCATGACCTTTCCTGGGAAAGTCACATTTCCAACCTCGCCTCAAAAGCCAGTCGCCGACTGGGAATCCTCCGTCGTGCTAAGTCCTTCCTCGGCCCTCTTGAGCTCCTGACCACTTACAAAGCTTTTGTCCGTAGCCTGATGGAGTACTGCTCTCCCCTCTGGGCTGGTGCTCCTGCCTCCCACCTTTCTCGGCTTCACGCTGTCGAAACCAGGGCATTTAAGATCATCGGCATCTCCCGCAATGAAGCTGAGTCTTTGGGCCTCTCACTCAATCACCGCAGGTTGGTCGGTGGTCTTTCTGTCTTCTACCGACTCCTCTCCAGCCTTGCCCCCCTGCTCTCTCTGCGATTTGTCCCCACCACATTTCCACAGGGCGCTCAAGGTCCGCCAACAACCCCCTTCTGGTAAAACTACCAAAATCACGAATCACTGCTCATCTTCACTCTTTCATTCCTCTTTTTTCCCGCCTTTGGAATAAACTTCCTCACTCTATTCTTTCCCATTCTTCCCTCCAGGCTTTCAAAACAGCTGTTCACCACCACCTCTTATCTTCCCCCATCCAAATCCTCGATCTTTTCTACCCCCGATAATCCACCCAAGCCCACTTCCTTCATTTCTCCTGCTTTCCTTCCTGAAAGTTCCCGAAATGTCCATCTTCTCTTCGCCATGTTCCCCGTCCCATCCCCATCCCTCTCCCTTCCACAGTTCACCTAATGTGTCTGTTCCCCACTGTTTTGTCCCTTCCACTCCCGCCCCTCTTGTCTCATGCCTCCTTGTTGTGAGTTGTGTGTTTGCTCTCATACGAGCCTCGACCAAGGTATACAAAAAAAAAATATATATATATATATATATATATATATATATATATATATATATATATATATATATATATATATATATATATATATATATATATATATACACACACACATAAATATATACACTGAAACGCAAAAGAAACTTACCACTTGTTTGAAATGTAATAAAATTGTAACAGTTCAAAATAAAACAAACCAACAATTGCTAATTAAAACATTGGCATGTTATTGATGACATGTCAAGTTTTTGACCAAGATAAACCATCTCATAAGTTTGTTCTACAGTACAGAACAGCACAGGGTGCAATGCCAGTCCCCTTTCAATAGCGTATGTGGCCACCATTGTTTTGGATACAGGCAGTGCATCATCGGCACATACTGCCTTCCGGTCTTTGGATGGATTGCTGCTGGATTCTGTCCCACTCAGTCCTCAATGTCTGAAGCCATCTGACTTAGGACCATCTGCCTGTCCTGCCTTGCAGTGGTGACTCTTGGCCTCCCTGATCGAGGTCTGTCATCTGCAGAGTTGTGGAGGGTGTCTCTGTCCACCAGGGCCAATATCGTCTGGTGTGAACAGCCAAGGCGACGTACCACCTCATGGTAGCTCAATCCGCCTTGCAGTATGCCCAAGGCACACTGCCGTTGATCCCTTGACAATCGTGGCATGTTGATGGAAATGCCCATTTTGCACTGGCCTTTTTAAAGCCAATATCAAGACATCACGTGCAGCTCATTAAAATCATCCCGTACCCCTTGGCTAATCACTGACAGTCAAAACAGCTGTTTAACAGCTGTGCTATGAAGTGACCATCCGTGACCGTTTTGTCTGACAGTGAGGACACTATTGTCCACAAATAAGTTCACACATTTACTACACGCAGTGTTATTGTTGATATTTGAAGGTTTAAGAGGTGGTAAGTTTCTTTTGCGTTTCAGTATATATATATATATATATATATATATATATATATATATATATATATATATATATATATATATATATATATATATATATATATATATATATAATTATACATACTAGTACGTGGGAGGAGGAGGACGAGGACGAGGACAAGAAGAAGAAGAAGAAGAAGTAGTAGTAGTAGTAGTAGTAGTAGTAGTAGTAGTAGTAGTAGTAGTAGTAGTAGTAGTAGTAGTAGTAGTAGTAGTAGTAGTAGTAGTAGTAGTAGTAGTAGTAAACCACACAGGCTGCTTCTTCGCTCTCACGTGCCCGTACGTGCGTGACCCGGAAGTTCGATATTATTCGCCGTTACGATTATTCGCAATTTATTTTTAATACCCAATTATTCAATTAGCGCCAACGTATTTTACCTTTTCGCAATGTCGTGGCAAGGAAAAACAAAAAGAGAAGAGAAGAGAAAGAGAAAAAATTTACTTCCTGGTTCGGAGCATACCAGCACTCTGATGTTCCCGAAATTTATACACCGTCTAATATGAAAATGATCATAAGTTGGGCCATTGTGTTCATCTATAAATGCGCATAAGAAATCGAGAAATTATTAGAATACACGAAGTCATCACTCTCCGGAAGCCCGTACGTTGTAACCCGTAATGGGGAACGCGGCTGAGCTTCCCCTCCCCATCGGCCACGCCCACACAACAACGTGTCTTCCCATTGGTTTGGTAAATAAATGGCCATAACTTGGGAAGCACTTGCCCGATTAATATCAAACCTTGAAAAGGCACATCCTCAGGTCCCCAGCAATAAACCTGGCAAGTTTCAATTAGATCGGAACAGCGGTTGTCGAGAAACAGCAGTCACACACACACACAGACACACACACAGACACACACACAGACACACACACACACACACACACACACACACACACACACACACACGCACACACACACACACACACATATACACACACACACACACACACACACACACACACACACACACACACACACACACACACACACACACACTGCTGGAATTATCGATAGATATATCCATATATATACATATATCCATATATTCCGATGAAACGACCACCGCTTCCATCACCCATGATGTACTACAGTTTGTTCACAGCATTAAAAAAATCGTAGTCCAAGGGGATCTACAGGGGGTTGCCCCCCAAAATATGTATTTGCTTTCTTATCCAAAACCACACACAATATGGAAGAGAGAAAGTTTCCTCCATTTGCGGTGGAGTGTAAGGGAGGAAGTTTCCCCCATTTGCGGTATCTTGTTATAATGGAGCAAACTTATATGGTTATGTGTACATGTATGTATATTTGGAATTAAAACGTCTTCTTTTTCTTCAAATTTTCTTTAAGAAATTCTGCCATGCTGTATGTAATATATACATATATATATATATATATATATATATATATATATATATATATATATATATATATATATATATATATACATTCATATATATATATATATATACATTCATATATATTGTTGTGGTTACCAAATTCGCAAACCACCATTCAGGTCCCTTAGGTGAGATATCTCCGTAAGTATATGTGTAGTTAGGCCCAAACCCGTTGTCTAGTGGGAATACATGTCATTCATGCGTGCTGCGACTCTTCAGGATAGCCGTTTTTCTTTTACTATCTTTATTTTGGACCAACCGCCATGATTACCACCACCAACCACAACATCAACCACCCACTGCGGCGCCGCTTCACGTCACACCTCGCAACCGTCGCATCGCCACCGTTCTTGCGCCGCTTGTGGGTACCGGTGTTGGACTCGTGCAGGGCGCGCGCCGAACAGCGTGTACAAAATCACGGATTTTCCGCTCCAAAATCGGATCAAAAACGACACACGCCCACCTTTGTGCCGTCCAATCGGTGAGCGAGGGGCGATTTGGCCCCGCCTCCAGGGCGTTGGAGGGCGGTCGCTATATGCAAATTTATGGATCAAAAAGCATTCACGCCCACTTTTTCTCGGGCCAATGGGGAGCGAGGTGAAAGGTCGAAGGCAGGGGGTCAAAAGCGAAGCCACGGGGCTTATATAAGCGACCGCGTTCGTCAGTCGGGTAGAGTTAAGACGTCGCAGTCGGTGGAGTTGGGAAGAAGAAGCAAGAAGGAGTTGGTCGTCGTCGTGTGCGTTGGAGTCGGAGCGAAGGGGACGGAGCTGTGGAGAGGCGGCGAGGGCAGACGAGGGGGTGCTCGCGTCGTGCCGGGAGCTGCACACCAGGGAGGCCGACGGCGCGACCTGGTCGAGGTGGAGACGCTCGTCGCGGGACTCGAGGCAGAGTAGAAATCCTCCTTTACCCCGAGCATCAGCAACCCCCTCCTGTTTCCCCCCCCCCCCGCGCTGAGATAGTGCGACCAAGGGGGCCCCCTTCCCACCCCCTACCAGACACTGTCCGCGAGGCCCGCGGAGTTGAGGCACCATCGTCGCTCCGCGTCTCATCACCAGACGGGTAGGCCGACCCGGTCTCGGCCTCAGGCCCGGCTCATCCTTGAGGGTTCTCTTTTCTTTTGTTTTTGGGTATGTGTTGTCGGCGCCGTCTGTGAAGTAAAATTGTATAAGTGTTGCCGTGTGCTCGCGTAATCGGTATTAGATCTGCATTGTCGCATTTGCTTTTTGTGTAAAATTGCATTGTGTTTCTTTTCCTTTTCTATGTGCTTTTGGTGGAATTGAATATGTATGCTTTCCGTTCATCGCGAATAAATGTGCTTTGTGTTGAACTGTTTCCCGCTTCGCTTCGTCATTTCTTTCATTGAATCCTCATCTTGCTTCACGTAAAGGGTTGGTAGTGGGCTGAATACGCCCGATAATTAATCGAACAGTCGAGGCCGACGATAACACCGCTCGGTTATCCCGATAGTACGGAACGGGTCGCTTAAGTGGCCCGTGTCCGAAGTCGACCTGCGGCGAGGTGCGATCGCCCGGTCTACCCTCCGTGTGGGTACTTAGGTAGGTCGAATTTGGCGAGCAACCCTATCCCACGCGGGGGCTGATTGGCTCGATCGCGGTGAGACCGAAAGGTCCACTCGTGACTGGTTCCCGGCGTTAGTCCGAGAGGGTCACGACTGGATTGTCCGTCCGGTGGGCAACGTGCCGCGATTCGAGTTACGTGGCCGTCAGCACGCCGGCGGGCGCGAAACCGTAACATTGGTGTTAGGTCGTGCGATACAAATCCATCGCCCTCCTCGCGGCACTGGTATCGGAGAACAGGAAAACGGGCTCTCCTGTCTCCAGCTAAATTCACGGGAATCGGTCCAGGGGTGAGAGAAGCGACCCCCGATTCCCTCCAAATTACGAGCGAGCGAAATTAACCCTTCACGAGAAGCAAGATGGCGTCTCAAGGCGAGCGGGAGCCGGGGGTATTAGAAATGGATGTAGAATGTGTAGAATCCATGGCTCAGGATGAAATCCCCGTGCATGAACATGAACTCGTCCAACTGAACCCAGAGCCCGAAATAGGTGCGGCAGCGGCCGCGGTGTATGACACCCCCCCCCTCCACCAAAACCCTTCCCCAACCCTTGCCGAAACGGCTCAGCTGAGTGCATCCGACATGGCCCAGCTATGCGCCATGCTGGCGGCAATGACAGCAAGGATGGATGCAAATACAAATGAAATGAAAAACGAAATGAAAGGCATGAACGAAAAGATGGATGCGAATACACAACAAATGAACGAAAAGATGGATACAAATACAAATGAAGTAAAAACGAGGATGGATGCGAATACACAGCAAATAAACGGAATGGAAGCAAACATGAAGGAAGAAATGAAAGAGCTACGGGGTGAGACGCAGAACATGGGCCGATGCCTGCAGGCGGGCATGAAGGCCGTGACCAGGGAGCTGGGAATGGCGACTCCACGTGTGGGAGCAAACGAGCTGGAAGGGGGTGCAACGGCTGACAGGCCCGCGGTGGAGGCGGGTAAAAAAATAATTCAGGGGGCGTGTTGAGCGAGGGTCGTGACAGAGGAATCGACGGTGACCAAAAGGGAAAAATTAAATGGGGAGACCAAAACGTGTGAGACGAGACACGAGGTGACGACGACAGAAACTTATAAATGTATAGAGACACGGGAGACAGAAAAAATAGAGAGACGGCATGAATTGGACAAGGTTAGAGACGAACGCACACACACGGAGGTAGTGGAGGATAATGGGGTGAGCTGGCGGACTGGGTAGAGACCCAGTGCGAGCACCTGGATGGCCTCCTCCAGGAACGAGGGGAGGGAGTCTGCCCCCTTGAGGTGAGTCACGACCAGGTGAGTTCGGTCGTGCTTTGCGAGGTTGAGGGGACGGGTGCTGTGGACAGGTGCACGGAGAGCTTGGGGGGTATAGAGGCCCCGGAGACCCTTGTGGGGACACGAATCCCCAGTGTGGTTGTCCCTGTGTGTGTGGTGCAAGGCGTGAGTGCGTCCCCGTGTGTGGAAGCGACCCCGTGTGTGAGTGGTGTGCTGGCGATGGTGCCAGGGTACGTGCTTCCCAGCACGCCGTGTGTGGGTGAGGCACCGTGTGTGAGTGAGGCCGTGTGTGTGGATGAAACGGCCTGTGTGAGTGAGGAACCGCGGGTGTGTGCCCACGCGTGTGTGAGTGAGGGACGGAGTGTGGATGAGGGACCGCGGGTGAGTGCCCCCGCGTGTGTGAGTGAGGCACGGAGTGTGGATGAGGCACCGCGGGTGAGTGCCCCCGCGTGTGTAAGTAGTATGGTTTGTGTGAGTAGCGAGGCACGCGTGAGTGAACGGCCGAGTGCAAGGGAGACCGTGTGTGTGAGAGAGCGGTATGTGAGGGAGATGTCGGTTGGCATGCGGGAGCACGCAGCCGCGTCTCCCGGTGTGAGTTTAATGGTGTGGAGTGTGAGCGTCGTAACACGCAGGTGTGCGTGGGTGGAATGGAGGCGACGACGGAGACATGCGAGTAAAGAAAGCCGAGTAGCGGCTGTAGTTGTTTCGGGGACCGTGCCGGGTTCACCCAGCAGTGAGCACGAGGTTCGTGCTGTGCAACGCACGAGACCGCCACGTGCTCGCTTGCGAGAGTGAATTCCCGGTCCGGAGACGCACGCGGTGGATTTGCCGATCCCGCGGACGGACAAAGTTTAGGCAGGATAACGGATTTGGACCGGACGGGTTCTCCACGCGATCGTGTGTGTTAAGCTCCAACGGGCAAAGCACATGTGTTCGCGTGGGGAACCCCTCGAGACGTGGGGCTTGTGTTTTTTTTTTTTATGTGCACGGTGACGTCATGGCTGCACGTGTGGTTGGAATCCGGCAGGAGGGGTATCCCGGCCGGATGGTACCGTCCAAGGAGGGACGAGGTACACGTGCAGCTGCATGACGTCACGGGCAGGTGCAAAGTGCGCGAGCTCTGAGTTGCCGCGCTGGTGCTGCTCATGTAAAAAAAAAAAAAAAAAAAAAAAACAAGCCTCACTTTCGGGTGCACAGGATTCCTGGGCAAGGGGTGGAAGACCCCCTTACTTGGGCACAGGATGAAAACTAGTTAGGGGGAAGGGTTAGCTTAGTTAGACCGACTTCATGGGGCAGGGGTAAGTCCTCATGGAGTTCGTGGAATGGATTAGGTAGAGGGATTTAGATGAGCTTGAGGTTGGGAAATAAAATGGGATTATTTGGAGGACAGTGACAGACTTTGAATGTGTGGAGGGGACGTAGCTTAGCTACGTAGTGTTAAAAGGAACGTGCTGTAGTGTAAGGGACGACGTGGGAGCACGAGTTAGTTAGGGGATGTAGTTAGGAGGATGGCAGAGTTCAGTGGTATGTGTGTTGGTGAGTTGTGAGGTGAGTACTTGTTGAGTGAGTGAGGCCAGCGGGTCTGTGTGTATGGAGTGAATGGGGAATGCATGGTGCGATGAGTGATTGGGGGAGGAGTGACTCCCGCCCAAGGGACCCCGGGGTCAGAGTAAAGTGAGTTCGCTGGGTTCGTCAAATTGAAAAATGGAGGTCGTTTTGCTGTTGGTGGGGAAGTAGGCTCGAAACCCGTTTGGAGGGGTGCAGGAGCCCTGTTGACGGGCTTGGGAGCGTGGCTGCGAAAGGTGAGTATCGCTGAGTGGGTACGCCGGGCACCAGGCTAGTCGGCCGCGGTAGGCCAAGGGCCCATGGGGGGGCCGGGATAGCGTAGTGGGCACGGGTGCGCCTGCTTGGTGCGGGGGGCCGGGGCGCCATTAGCCGCGTGGGCAGTGGTGTGGGCAAGGGTGACCCTCGGAAAGGCGGCCGGGAAGCCAGCCTGCCACGTGTGCGTTTCAGGGAGGTGCCATGGGGGCACTCCCGGTGTTAGGGAGCTGGTAGGCTCGGAGGCAGTGTAGTGCTCGGGGGTGCCATAGCGGAAGATTCGGCAGAGGGTCGTGCCTGCCAAAGGGAGCCACGTGTCCCAGCCAGGAGACCGTGTGAGGGCACGGAGAGAAAATTGGGGGGCGAGGCCCGAAATTGTGAGGACACCAACACAGGCGACGGGAATCTGGGTTGTTAGAACCAATAGTTTAAGCGAGAGGCGCTTGTTGAAAGCCCCGGGGTAGTTTAACAGTTAAATGGTTAGGGTAGATTAGGAGATGTACCCCTCCGCACCATCCATCCCCTCGCTCTCGTTGTGGGCCGCTGGACCCACTTTGGTTATAGATCGCCGAACTCTGGGGAGGCCATTCTGAGGCTTCGTTGGGCCTCGACATAGGACGCTAGCTCTCCCTTATTCCCCTCCGGGAAGGGAACGTAGGGGTTGGGAGTAGGCTAGGTGACAGGATAGGTTAGCCGAACAAGGACGATAAAGGGGGTTAGGGGACGATTTATAGTGGGGAAGTAAAAAAAAAAAAATAAATAAAGTTGGGGCTAAATTGGAGTTTGACAAATTAAGGGAGTGGGTATGTACAGTGACAGGCAAAGGCGATAGGTTGGGAGGGAGACCGTAGGGTAGGTCCGAGCCCGCCTTCCAAGTGGCCAGCACCACCGCACTCCCTCCACCAACCTACACGGAACGGCAAAGGCTGGCCACTTCATCGGCTGGCCGTGTTTTGCTTCAAGGCCTGTGCCGGCCACTTCAGCCGGCTGGCTGTTTTTCTTCAAGGCCTGTGCCGGCCAACTTCATCGGCAGCTGCTGTGTTGCTGCAAGGCCTGTGCCGGCCGGATCATCTGCAGCTGTGGTACTTCAAGGCCTGTGCCGGCCAGTTCATCTGCCGGCTGTGTTTGCCTGCAGCGGCCTTCTTCTGCGGGCTGTGTTTGCCTGCTGCCTTTGCCATGCCATGCCCACTGCCCAGGTTCGCCAGCCCCGTTCAATTTTTGCTTTGCCCCACCCTGTTCATTGCCATGTGCGCCAGGATCAAGGCAACAGTTTGCAAGCTGCGAGAACTGCCCTGTTGGCAGCTACAACACGGGCCTGCAGTGGCGGCCCGTGCACCGTGTTTGTGTTCATCCATTCATCCATCCATTCGTTGTGCTCATTGCGTGTGCCACTTGAGCTGGCACGGAGACTGCGTTTGTGCAGCCCATGCACCGTTGTGGTTCACTGCGTTCAGTTCAAAAGGGAAGGCCTTGGACTGCGTGTGAGCAGCCAGCCACGTTCCCTGTCACCTGCATTGTTTTGAGCCAGAGACTGCATGCGAGCAGCCTGGCTCCCTGCTAACTGCTTTTCTTTTGCAGAGTTCATTGATCCTGGGCCATGGTTTAGTGTAAAATTTGTAAGTTAAGGTTAAGATGTACTGTAAATATGAGTGCGCCCCCGGCATGTCTGTCCTAGCGCCGGCAATTTTATTTAAGTCGTCCGTGTGAGTGAGTTTGTTTTGGTAGTTACGCAGCCCTCAGGTTATTTATTTTGGGGACACGAATACCATGAATGTCGCACTCAGGGATCCGTAGGTAAAATGTACTCGGGGAAAACTACACATGATGGCACACGAAAATTTGACGACTCGGGACGAGTCTGTAAAAAGGGGAGGGGGTAGTGTTGTGGTTACCAAACTCGCAAACCACCATTCAGGTCCCTTAGGTGAGATATCTCCGTAAGTATATGTGTAGTTAGGCCCAAACCCATTGTCTAGTGGGAATACATGTCATTCATGCGTGCTGCGACTCTTCAGGATAGCCGTTTTTCTTTTACTATCTTTATTTTGGACCAACCGCCATGATTACCACCACCAACCACAACATCAACCACCCACCGCGGGGCCGCTTCACGTCACACCTCGCAACCGTCGCATCGCCACCGTTCTTGCGCCACTTGTGGGTACCGGTGTTGGACTCGTTCAGGGCGCGCGCCGAACAGCGTGTACAAAATCACGGATTTTCCGCTCCAAAATCGGATCAAAACGACACACGCCCACCTTTGTGCCGTCCAATCGGTGAGCGAGGGGCGATTTGGCCCCGCCTCCAGGGCGTTGGAGGGCGGTCGCTATATGCAAATTTATGGATCAAAAGCATTCACGCCCACTTTTTCTCGGGCCAATGGGGAGCGAGGTGAAAGGCCGAAGGCAGGGGGTCAAAAGCGAAGCCACGGGGCTTATATAAGCGACCGCGTTCGTCAGTCGGGTAGAGTTAAGACTTCGCATTCGGTGGAGTTGGGAAGAAGAAGCAAGAAGGAGTTGGTCGTCGTCGTGTGCGTTGGAGTCGGAGCGAAGGGGACGGAGCTGTGGAGAGGCGGCGAGGGCAGACGAGGAGGTGCTCGCGTCGTGACGGGAGCTGCACACCAGGGAGGCCGACGGCGCGACCTGGTCGAGGTGGAGACGCTCGTCGCGGGACTCGAGGCAGAGTAGAAATACTCCTTTACCCCGAGCATCAGCAACCCCCTCCTGTTTCCCCCCGCGCTGAGATAGTGCGACCAAGGGTGCCCCCTCCCCCCCCCTACCAGACACTGTCCGCGAGGCCCGCGGAGTTGAGGCACCATCGTCGCTCCGCGTCTCATCACCAGACGGGTAGGCCCGACCCGGTCTCGGCCTCAGGCCCGCCTTATCCTTGAGGGTTCTCTTTTCTTTTGTTTTTGGGTATGTGTTGTCGGCGCCGTCTGTGAAGTAAAATTGTATAAGTGTTGCCGTGTGCTCGCGTAATCGGTATTAGATCTGCATTGTCGCATTTGCTTTTTGTGTAAAATTGCATTGTGTTTCTTTTCCTTTTCTATGTGCTTTTGGTGGAATTGAATATGTGTGCTTTCCGTTCATCGCGAATAAATGTGCTTTGTGTTGAACTGTTTCCCGCTTCGCTTCGTCATTTCTTTCATTGAATCCTCATCTTGCTTCACGTAAAGGGTTGGTAGTGGGCTGAATACGCCCGATAATTAATCGAACCGTCGAGGCCGACGATAACACCGCTCGGTTATCCCGATAGTACGGAACGGGTCGCTTAAGTGGACCGTGTCCGAAGTCGACCTGCGGCGAGGTGCGATCGCCCGGTCTACCCTCCGTGTGGGTACTTAGGTAGGTCGAATTTGGCGAGCAACCCTATCCCACGCGGGGGCTGATTGGCTCGATCGCGGTGAGACCGAAAGGTCCACCCGTGACTGGTTCCCGGCGTTAGTCCGAGAGGGTCACGACTGGATTGTCCGTCCGGTGGGCGACGTGCCGCGATTCGAGTTACGTGGCCGTCAGCACGCCGGCGGGCGCGAAACCGTAACATTGGTGTTAGGTCGTGCGATACAAATCCATCGCCCTCCTCGCGGCACTGGTATCGGAGAACAGGAAAACGGGCTCTCCTGTCTCCAGCTAAATTCACGGGAATCGGTCCAGGGGTGAGAGAAGCGACCCCCGATTCCCTCCAAATTACGAGCGAGCGAAATTAACCCTTCACGAGAAGCAAGATGGCGTCTCAAGGCGAGCGGGAGCCGGGGGTATTAGAAATGGATGTAGAATGTGTAGAATCCATGGCTCAGGATGAAATCCCCGTGCATGAACATGAACTCGTCCAACTGAACCCAGAGCCCGAAATAGGTGCGGCAGCGGCCGCGGTGTATGACACCCCCCCCCTCCACCAAAACCCTTCCCCAACCCTTGCCGAAACGGCTCAGCTGAGTGCATCCGACATGGCCCAGCTATGCGCCATGCTGGCGGCAATGACAGCAAGGATGGATGCAAATACAAATGAAATGAAAAACGAAATGAAAGGCATGAACGAAAAGATGGATGCGAATACACAACAAATGAACGAAAAGATGGATACAAATACAAATGAAGTAAAAACGAGGATGGATGCGAATACACAGCAAATAAACGGAATGGAAGCAAACATGAAGGAAGAAATGAAAGAGCTACGGGGTGAGACGCAGAACATGGGCCGATGCCTGCAGGCGGGCATGAAGGCCGTGACCAGGGAGCTGGGAATGGCGACTCCACGTGTGGGAGCAAACGAGCTGGAAGGGGGTGCAACGGCTGACAGGCCCGCGGTGGAGGCGGGTAAAAAAATAATTCAGGGGGCGTGTTGAGCGAGGGTCGTGACAGAGGAATCGACGGTGACCAAAAGGGAAAAATTAAATGGGGAGACCAAAACGTGTGAGACGAGACACGAGGTGACGACGACAGAAACTTATAAATGTATAGAGACACGGGAGACAGAAAAAATAGAGAGACGGCATGAATTGGACAAGGTTAGAGACGAACGCACACACACGGAGGTAGTGGAGGATAATGGGGGTGAGCTGGCGGACTGGGTAGAGACCCAGTGCGAGCACCTGGATGGCCTCCTCCAGGAACGAGGGGAGGGAGTCTGCCCCCTTGAGGTGAGTCACGACCAGGTGAGTTCGGTCGTGCTTTGCGAGGTTGAGGGGACGGGTGCTGTGGACAGGTGCACGGAGAGCTTGGGGGGTATAGAGGCCCCGGAGACCCTTGTGGGGACACGAATCCCCAGTGTGGTTGTCCCTGTGTGTGTGGTGCAAGGCGTGAGTGCGTCCCCGTGTGTGGAAGCGACCCCGTGTGTGAGTGGTGTGCTGGCGATGGTGCCAGGGTACGTGCTTCCCAGCACGCCGTGTGTGGGTGAGGCACCGTGTGTGAGTGAGGCCGTGTGTGTGGATGAAACGGCCTGTGTGAGTGAGGAACCGCGGGTGTGTGCCCACGCGTGTGTGAGTGAGGGACGGAGTGTGGATGAGGGACCGCGGGTGAGTGCCCCCGCGTGTGTGAGTGAGGCACGGAGTGTGGATGAGGCACCGCGGGTGAGTGCCCCCGCGTGTGTAAGTAGTATGGTTTGTGTGAGTAGCGAGGCACGCGTGAGTGAACGGCCGAGTGCAAGGGAGACCGTGTGTGTGAGAGAGCGGTATGTGAGGGAGATGTCGGTTGGCATGCGGGAGCACGCAGCCGCGTCTCCCGGTGTGAGTTTAATGGTGTGGAGTGTGAGCGTCGTAACACGCAGGTGTGCGTGGGTGGAATGGAGGCGACGACGGAGACATGCGAGTAAAGAAAGCCGAGTAGCGGCTGTAGTTGTTTCGGGGACCGTGCCGGGTTCACCCAGCAGTGAGCACGAGGTTCGTGCTGTGCAACGCACGAGACCGCCACGTGCTCGCTTGCGAGAGTGAATTCCCGGTCCGGAGACGCACGCGGTGGATTTGCCGATCCCGCGGACGGACAAAGTTTAGGCAGGATAACGGATTTGGACCGGACGGGTTCTCCACGCGATCGTGTGTGTTAAGCTCCAACGGGCAAAGCACATGTGTTCGCGTGGGGAACCCCTCGAGACGTGGGGCTTGTGTTTTTTTTTATGTGCACGGTGACGTCATGGCTGCACGTGTGGTTGGAATCCGGCAGGAGGGGTATCCCGGCCGGATGGTACCGTCCAAGGAGGGACGAGGTACACGTGCAGCTGCATGACGTCACGGGCAGGTGCAAAGTGCGCGAGCTCTGAGTTGCCGCGCTGGTGCTGCTCATGTAAAAAAAAAAAAAAAAAAAAAACAAGCCTCACTTTCGGGTGCACAGGATTCCTGGGCAAGGGGTGGAAGACCCCCTTACTTGGGCACAGGATGAAAACTAGTTAGGGGGAAGGGTTAGCTTAGTTAGACCGACTTCATGGGGCAGGGGTAAGTCCTCATGGAGTTCGTGGAATGGATTAGGTAGAGGGATTTAGATGAGCTTGAGGTTGGGAAATAAAATGGGATTATTTGGAGGACAGTGACAGACTTTGAATGTGTGGAGGGGACGTAGCTTAGCTACGTAGTGTTAAAAGGAACGTGCTGTAGTGTAAGGGACGACGTGGGAGCACGAGTTAGTTAGGGGATGTAGTTAGGAGGATGGCAGAGTTCAGTGGTATGTGTGTTGGTGAGTTGTGAGGTGAGTACTTGTTGAGTGAGTGAGGCCAGCGGGTCTGTGTGTATGGAGTGAATGGGGAATGCATGGTGCGATGAGTGATTGGGGAGGAGTGACCCCGCCCCAAGGGACCCCGGGGTCAGAGTAAAGTGAGTTAGCTGGGTTAGTCAAATTGAAAAATGGAGGTCGTTTTGTTGTTGGTGGGAAAGTAGGCTCGAGACCCATTTGGAGGGGTGCAGGAGCCCTGTTGACGGGCTTGGGAGCGTGGCTGCGAAAGGTGAGTATCGCTGAGTGGGTACGCCGGGCACCAGGCTAGTCGGCCGCGGTAGGCCAAGGGCCCATGGGGGGGCCGGGATAGCGTAGTGGGCACGGGTGCGCCTGCTTGGTGCGGGGGCCCGGGGCGCCATTAGCCGCGTGGGCAGTGTTGTGGGCAAGGGTGACCCTCGGAAAGGGGCCTGGGAAGCCAGCCTGCCACGTGTGCGTTTCAGGGGAGGTGCCATGGGGGGCACTCCCCGGTGTTAGGGAGCTGGTAGGCTCGGAGGCAGTGTAGTGCTCGGGGGTGCCATAGCGGAAGATTCGGCAGAGGGTCGTGCCTGCCAAAGGGAGCCACGTGTCCCAGCCAGGAGACCGTGTGAGGGCACGGAGAGAAAATTGGGGGGCGAGGCCCGAAATTGTGAGGACACCAACACAGGCGACGGGAATCTGGGTTGTTAGAACCAATAGTTTAAGCGAGAGGCGCTTGTTGAAAGCCCCGGGGTAGTTTAACAGTTAAATGGTTAGGGTAGATTAGGAGATGTACCCCTCCGCACCATCCATCCCCTCGCTCTCGTTGTGGGCCGCTGGACCCACTTTGGTTATAGATCGCCGAACTCTGGGGAGGCCATTCTGAGGCTTCGTTGGGCCTCGACATAGGACGCTAGCTCTCCCTTATTCCCCTCCGGGAAGGGAACGTAGGGGTTGGGAGTAGGCTAGGTGACAGGATAGGTTAGCCGAACAAGGACGATAAAGGGGGTTAGGGGACGATTTATAGTGGGGAAGTAAAAAAAAAAAAATAAATAAAGTTGGGGCTAAATTGGAGTTTGACAAATTAAGGGAGTGGGTATGTACAGTGACAGGCAAAGGCGATAGGTTGGGAGGGAGACCGTAGGGTAGGTCCGAGCCCGCCTTCCAAGTGGCCAGCACCACCGCACTCCCTCCACCAACCTACACGGAACGGCAAAGGCTGGCCACTTCATCGGCTGGCCGTGTTTTGCTTCAAGGCCTGTGCCGGCCACTTCAGCCGGCTGGCTGTTTTTCTTCAAGGCCTGTGCCGGCCAACTTCATCGGCAGCTGCTGTGTTGCTGCAAGGCCTGTGCCGGCCGGATCATCTGCAGCTGTGGTACTTCAAGGCCTGTGCCGGCCAGTTCATCTGCCGGCTGTGTTTGCCTGCAGCGGCCTTCTTCTGCGGGCTGTGTTTGCCTGCTGCCTTTGCCATGCCATGCCCACTGCCCAGGTTCGCCAGCCCCGTTCAATTTTTGCTTTGCCCCACCCTGTTCATTGCCATGTGCGCCAGGATCAAGGCAACAGTTTGCAAGCTGCGAGAACTGCCCTGTTGGCAGCTACAACACGGGCCTGCAGTGGCGGCCCGTGCACCGTGTTTGTGTTCATCCATTCATCCATCCATTCGTTGTGCTCATTGCGTGTGCCACTTGAGCTGGCACGGAGACTGCGTTTGTGCAGCCCATGCACCGTTGTGGTTCACTGCGTTCAGTTCAAAAGGGAAGGCCTTGGACTGCGTGTGAGCAGCCAGCCACGTTCCCTGTCACCTGCATTGTTTTGAGCCAGAGACTGCATGCGAGCAGCCTGGCTCCCTGCTAACTGCTTTTCTTTTGCAGAGTTCATTGATCCTGGGCCATGGTTTAGTGTAAAATTTGTAAGTTAAGGTTAAGATGTACTGCAAATATGAGTGCGCCCCGGCATGTCTGTCCTAGCGCCGGCAATTTTATTTAAGTCGTCCGTGTGAGTGAGTTTGTTTTGGTAGTTACGCAGCCCTCAGGTTATTTATTTTGGGGACACGAATACCATGAATGTCGCACTCAGGGATCCGTAGGTAAAATGTACTCGGGGAAAACTACACATGATGGCACACGAAAATTTGACGACTCGGGACGAGTCTGTAAAAAGGGGAGGGGGTAGTGTTGTGGTTACCAAACTCGCAAACCACCATTCAGGTCCCTTAGGTGAGATATCTCCGTAAGTATATGTGTAGTTAGGCCCAAACCCATTGTCTAGTGGGAATACATGTCATTCATGCGTGCTGCGACTCTTCAGGATAGCCGTTTTTCTTTTACTATCTTTATTTTGGACCAACCGCCATGATTACCACCACCAACCACAACATCAACCACCCACCGCGGGGCCGCTTCACGTCACACCTCGCAACCGTCGCATCGCCACCGTTCTTGCGCCACTTGTGGGTACCGGTGTTGGACTCGTTCAGGGCGCGCGCCGAACAGCGTGTACAAAATCACGGATTTTCCGCTCCAAAATCGGATCAAAAACGACACACGCCCACCTTTGTGCCGTCCAATCGGTGAGCGAGGGGCGATTTGGCCCCGCCTCCAGGGCGTTGGAGGGCGGTCGCTATATGCAAATTTATGGATCAAAAAGCATTCACGCCCACTTTTTCTCGGGCCAATGGGGAGCGAGGTGAAAGGCCGAAGGCAGGGGGTCAAAAGCGAAGCCACGGGGCTTATATAAGCGACCGCGTTCGTCAGTCGGGTAGAGTTAAGACTTCGCATTCGGTGGAGTTGGGAAGAAGAAGCAAGAAGGAGTTGGTCGTCGTCGTGTGCGTTGGAGTCGGAGCGAAGGGGACGGAGCTGTGGAGAGGCGGCGAGGGCAGACGAGGAGGTGCTCGCGTCGTGACGGGAGCTGCACACCAGGGAGGCCGACGGCGCGACCTGGTCGAGGTGGAGACGCTCGTCGCGGGACTCGAGGCAGAGTAGAAATACTCCTTTACCCCGAGCATCAGCAACCCCCTCCTGTTTCCCCCCGCGCTGCCGTAGAGCGACCAAGGGTGCCCCCTCCCCCCTACCAGACCCTGTCCGCGAGGCCCGCGGAGTTGAGGCACCATCGTCGCTCCGCGTCTCATCACCAGACGGGTAGGCCCGACCCGGTCTCGGCCTCAGGCCCGCCTTATCCTTGAGGGTTCTCTTTTCTTTTGTTTTTGGGTATGTGTTGTCGGCGCCGTCTGTGAAGTAAAATTGTATAAGTGTTGCCGTGTGCTCGCGTAATCGGTATTAGATCTGCATTGTCGCATTTGCTTTTTGTGTAAAATTGCATTGTGTTTCTTTTCCTTTTCTATGTGCTTTTGGTGGAATTGAATATGTGTGCTTTCCGTTCATCGCGAATAAATGTGCTTTGTGTTGAACTGTTTCCCGCTTCGCTTCGTCATTTCTTTCATTGAATCCTCATCTTGCTTCACGTAAAGGGTTGGTAGTGGGCTGAATACGCCCGATAATTAATCGAACCGTCGAGGCCGACGATAACACCGCTCGGTTATCCCGATAGTACGGAACGGGTCGCTTAAGTGGACCGTGTCCGAAGTCGACCTGCGGCGAGGTGCGATCGCCCGGTCTACCCTCCGTGTGGGTACTTAGGTAGGTCGAATTTGGCGAGCAACCCTATCCCACGCGGGGGCTGATTGGCTCGATCGCGGTGAGACCGAAAGGTCCACCCGTGACTGGTTCCCGGCGTTAGTCCGAGAGGGTCACGACTGGATTGTCCGTCCGGTGGGCGACGTGCCGCGATTCGAGTTACGTGGCCGTCAGCACGCCGGCGGGCGCGAATCTGTAACAATATATACATTCATATATATATATATATATATACAGTCAACCCCGCTTCATCGCGGTTCACCCATCGCGCCCCCAGTTCATCACGGGTTTTCCCTTGGAACGGAACTAATTTTTTCTGCGGATTCCCCCGGTACATCGCGGTGATAATATATAAAATATAAATTATTTAAGCAATAAATTATAACGCGTGGTGCTCGACCAGTCACACAACGCACGAGACAAAGTTTCGCTTGTGAACTTCGAATATTTTCTACATTTTTCTCCAAGCCCCACGATGCCGCCCAAACGCCCTCCATCTTCTCAGGCTTCTGGCAAGGAACCGAAGCGCCAGAGGAAGGTCCTAGGATGCTCCAGGAGAAGGTTAAGGTAAAGTGCTCGATATATGCTTCAGGAAGGAAAAAGGTTTGCCGCCGTTGGACGAGCACTGCTCTTACCCAGCACCTCAAAACCGACCAGACCAGACTAGTCGATCTCAGGCACCTCAAACTCAATCACTCCCAAACCGACCAGAACAGACGAATCGATTTTTTGGGGAGGCATCCATTCATCGCGGATTTTCACTTAGCGCGGGGAGGCTTGGAACGTAACCCCCGCGAGAAACGGGGGATTACTGTATATATATATATATATATATATATATATATATATATATATATATATATATATATATATATATATATATATATATATATATATATATATCCAAAGAAACACATTTGTGACTTATCTGCATTCATCAGCACTAATTTTTTTTAGTTACTTTGATTGATTCATCGAGATCGAGATCGAGATATTGGCAAAAGAAAATATACGAAGTAAAAACCTGGCAGGAAATGCAAGGGAAGCGGTGAATTGGGGTGTATTGGGGGCACATTTTCTTTGTACAGCTGGCAGTTCGACTTTCCAATCCAGTTATTGATATTGTTTTGTCTTTGCCATCCAGCTATAACTGATAATTTCAAATAAATAAAAATTTGTGCTCGGTTACGTTTTTATTTATACGTGTTGGATTCTGACTTATGATTTACAGTATATTAAGTCACAGCACAAAATATATTGACCCGACATCACACCCCCCCATTCAGCCCCTCATTGACACACCCCCATCACAACCAATAACCTACACCACCAT
This sequence comes from Eptatretus burgeri, assembly GCF_056783735.1. NCBI lineage: Eukaryota > Metazoa > Chordata > Myxini > Myxiniformes > Myxinidae > Eptatretus > Eptatretus burgeri. Next base: position 61,397,222 of record NC_140974.1, read on the forward strand.
TCACCCCCCCTTACCTCACTTTCCGAAAAAGCAGGTTTGGTTAAATATGCCTATGCCTCTGCAGCGACATGTGGTGAGGCGCACAAAGTGCGCCGATCCACACTAGTATGTGGAAGGGAGAAGTTCCTCCCCACTTGGGGTTTGTATGAAAGGAGAAAGTTTCCCCCACTTGGGGTTTCTATTAAAGGAGAAAGTTTCCCCCACTTGGGGTTTCTATTAAAGGAGAAAGTTTCCCCCCACTTGGGGTTTCTATTAAAGGAGAAAGTTTCCCCCACTTGCAGTTTGTATGAAAGAAGAAAGTTTCCCCCATTTGGGGATTCCGTGAAAGGAGAAAGTTGCCCACACTTGCAGTTTGCATTCAAGGTGAAAGTTCCTCCCAGTTGGGGTTAGTATTAAAGGAGAAAGTTTCCCCCACTTGCAGTTTGTATGAAAGGAGAATGTTTCCCCCACTTGGGGCTTGTATGAAAGAAGAAAGTTTCCCCCACTTGCAGTTTGTATGAAAGGAGAAAGTTTCCCCCACTTTGGGTTTGTATGAAAGGAGAACGTTCCCCCCACTTTGGGTTTGTATGAAAGGGAGAACTTTCCCCCTACTTGGGGTTTGCATGAAAGGAGAAAGTTTCCCCCACTTTGGGTTTGTATGAAAGGAGAAAGTTTCCCCCACTTGGGGTTTGCATGAAAGGAGAAAGTTTCCCCCACTTGCGGTTTGCATGAAAGGAGAATCTATCCCCCAGTTAGGGTTTGTATGAAAGGAGAATGTTTCCCACAAGACAAATTCCTGTACATTTCCTTTTTTTCACCATCTGGCTCCTAACCTTCTCTCGAAGGGACCACTTTCCTTGGCAAAGGATGTCCCCGAGGTCACCTTATCCCAAAATGACTACCTTTGCCGGCTTTTTGCAGAGCTTGTGGGGGAATTTGCACCCACTTAGCGAAATGAGCCACCGGTATGCTTGTTGGGGCTCTGGCTTTTCATTCAAACTGAGCAATCTGGCGGCAGGTTTCGGTTTGTCTCAGCATTGATATTCATTTCGAATTAAAATCCAATGGTTGCAACATTAAGATTGTCACCATATTGAAATATTATTCCATGAATATGACAAAACCCATAGCTCAGTAACTGAGTGCATTCTACAGTTAATTCTTCGAGCTAAAAAATAAATAATTATTCTTGATATTTCTAAATCATTTGGAGGCATGGATACTAAGGAGGGTGAATGAACCTGGGTAAGGTGATGTGAATGAGGGGACGGAATGTGAAGCATGGTCCGGGGAATGTAAAGGAGGGTATGGGGAATGTGAAGGAGGGTTGGGGATGTGAATGAAGAATGGGGGATATGAAGGAGGGTAGGGAGATGTAAAAGAGGGTAGGGGAACGAGAATGAAGATAGAGGAATGCGCAGGAGGGTACAGGGAATGCGAAGGAACGTAGGGGGATATAAAGGAGGATAGGGGGATGTGAAGTAGCGTATATGGATGTGAAGGAAGATAGGGGGATGTGAAGGAGGGTAGATGCATGTAGGGATTTATTTGTCTGCTTTATAATAAAAAATAGAAATTGAGATCCACCAACTCAGTTCAATCTGCCAAAAAATAAGGCTGTACGTAACTTTTCTCGCGTTAAGCCAATGCATGTGTGAAGAAATGTCTGTAGATCCCTCACTCCCCACCGTCATTTCCCACAATGCATTTCGCGACCAATGCTTGGGGTCACAGGTCGCTGAGATCACATGATCGATGGAGGCCCGCCCGCAGGCCTCGCCTAGCAACCTTCTTCCCTCCCCGTATCCCCGTGGCCAATCCACCGGCTTCATTTACATTTAGATGACTATTGATTGGCTGGAACTCTGGACCATGAACCCGCGCTAAGAGGTCATTTGTCCTGCACCCAACATGGCACCGCAGATACATTAGAGAGCCGAGGGGAAACTTTATTTATTCACCAGCTAGTGATGAACATTTAAAAAATGAATGATCTACCCTGTGTGGGTGTTCCTTTGTCCTTAGTAATAATTCCAAGCGGGTCTGGTAATGTATCCCCTTCAAGAGGCAACTCATGAGTTGTTTTGAGGGCGTTCCATTCGTGCGAGGCTACAGCTCAATTTTTTTAGATTTCTATCGACTTGTTCATTTCTCCCACCCTCCTCCCTTGTTCTTCTCCCTTCAATAAAACTGGAGCACATTTGGTTGGAAAAGCATGGTCACTGAGCCTAAAGAGGATGTGAAGGCCCCCCTAGGCCAGTTATATACCGATTTGACATCTCACGGTCAACCATCGAATTGATTTTCATCAGTAGACTCGATCAGCGATGTTCATTGCCCGGACATTGGGAGATAATGTTGGAAAGGAGACAAATAAATAAATGACATGCAGAAATATTGTCCAGGTTCCAACTCTCACAATCATTCCTGTGGTGAGGCGAGAGCATGACTGAACAGCGCAGTGCCAACACCCTCCAGCAAAATGAGGATCGCTCGTTGGAAGGGTTATCAGAGTTGCCTGTGCCAGTGGCTGGTCCTGGAACCAACCCTGCGGCCTGCTGTCTTCACCTGCTCCATAGCAGCGTCCATCTGTATCTCGGTCTCTTCCAGCTGCCTTTCCCCGATACTTCATTTGTACACTGGTAACGGCTCGCCGAGTTTTCACAGAGAGGACATACATCACATCGCCAAAAAATCTTCCTTTCTTGCAAAATACTTTACTTTTGAGTCAATCCAGGCTTTCTCCTTCTATCAGTTTTGGTGAATTCAATACTACGAAAACACATGTGGTGGAGAGGAAGGGTAGGGGTTAATTGGGAAAAGTAGACTCGAGAAAAGGAACAGAAGTGGGAGGTTGGAAAAGAGTTTGGGGTGGTGGAGGGAAAGGAAGGGAAGGGGGATGTGTGGAACGATTTGCGTATGTAATACATTGAAGGCTCCTTTGAGTGTATTCTCCTCTGTTCCTGCCCCCGGTTACCCCTGTAATGTAAGCTTGATCCCGCAAGCTTTGCGGCCATCATTGATGGATAGTCAAATGCAGGTGCATCCGGAGACAAGTGGGGTTGAAAGACCCCGAGTGTTACAACCACTTAGCCAATGGTTCAGGCTCATTCACAATTTACTCATTTGCACATTTATCTGGACACTTTATACTAATGTACATGATTCTGATGATTCTAATTCAAGCAGATGAGAAACCTTCCTCCCTGAGATATATCAAGTATATTAACGGTCAAGAGAGTAATTTTGAAATCTTGAGAAGGGAATGTGAGGGGGGAGCATACTTTTATAATACTTGCACAATAAGAGAGAGAGGGAAGGAGAGAGAGAGGGGGAGACAGAGAGACAGAGAGACAGAGAGACAGAGAGACAGAGAGACAGAGACAGAGACAGAGACAGAGACAGAGACAGAGACAGAGACAGAGACAGCATGAGGAGTGGGAAGAGAAGAAAAACGAAGTTTGGGAGTGGAAAGGAGTAAAGGGGGAAGGAAGGGAGAGGTGTGGGGGTATATGAGGTGGGAGGCAACCATCCCTCCAGCCCAGCTTCCATTTTTGGGCACACAATAAAGAGAAGTTCCTTACAGTATCCATAGTCTTCTTACCATCAGATTGGTTATGAGAATCCATCACACATGCCATCATTGCTCAAAACTGTTCATAATGTACAAAAAAAGACATTTGCTTCCGTTTGATCAAACAGTGAAAACTTGTTGGGTGCCTAAGCTGAAATGTGTCAGAAAGAACACTGTAACTGTAGGTTGTTGAACGAGAAAAAGGGAACAATTTTAACTCAATCTGCTGCATCGTATGCAAGACTAAAGATATGCAACCACTGGTCAAATATTCAGACGTTCTGCCTTCCGTATCCTGGTGTAGCGAGTCGAATGAAATGGACACACAAACACCCAGAATTAATCCGAAGGAAGCACGACAGTTTAGCTCAGCCATGGACGTGGGTTCTATCAGCCACCGAGACTGTCGGCGGCGCCCTAATTCCTCATCCATCGTGTCTGGTGTAGCCTCTGCCCTAATTCTCATCCCTCAGCCGCTCCTACAACTCGTGACTTCCTCGCCCATCACAAGAACCCTGCAACTATGCTTCTCTCCTCTCCATTTCTCATGAACTCCCTCTCACTTCGCCGCTGACACGACGCAGGCTCTCCATCCGTCATGCCACAGAGCCGACTATGCTTGACACCCCCTTTTTTCTCTTTTCCTGCCTTTCTCTTTCTACTAACATTCCCTTCCCCTTGTCTCCCCTCTCCCCCACCTCTCTCTCTCTCTCTGTTAATCTTCATCCATGTTTGCCATAGTTGAATGCTGCTTGTTGATGTAAGATTTTGTAAATCCATATGATCTGTGATAATAGTTGAACCAGATCTCGGTGAAGTCATGACCAGTCTCGTCAAAACCTTCGTTCCTATCGTCAGGAAAGGTATATAAAGTTGTTTTTTTTAAACCTTGATAGAAGGAAAATTTGATACAGGAGGAAGTCGTTTGTCCCACCACGTCTGCACAGTTACTACACCCCAATTACATAATTTATCAAGGTACTGATACTCCGTAACCCCATTCTCACCACTACTGTACCTTCATCCAGCAACATCCACCTCTCTTTACCAATACCATTTAACCTCGAGACAGAGAATTCATCCAGAGAAGTGGGCCCACAATGGTTTGCTCTTTTCGAGAATTATCATCAATTTGTTGTGGTCGTCTGTGGGGAGAGGCTTTGGCGGTGTCTATTCGGAACAAGCTGCTTCAGCTGTCTGTACGCACCGAGAAATGGGACTTTAAAGGCTTCCAGGCTGCAGATGATTTATCCAGGACTACTCACCATGAGGAAAATGATATTTACCTCTACCACCGACGGTGGATGGAGGCTATGTTTTCACCCCTGTTTGTTTGTCTGTTGGGTAGTCGATCTAGTCCACCCTTATTATCAGTATTTCTGTCGATATGTTTGTCTGTCTGTCTGTCTGTCTGTCTGTATGTATGCCTGTTCGGTTCAGTGCTCCGTTAATACAATGCGATTTTGATGAAACTTGGTTGGTAGGTTCATGCCATGACCTAGTTGTGTGCAAATGAGAACCGTTGCTATGGACCCATCTGTTGCCTCGCAATGGGACTTTGAAATTTTCAAAAGAATCTCAAAAAAATTTTTTTTTCGAAAATCAAAAATCGGGCCACGAACGACTGTGGGCAGTACATTCAGCCATATTGTCAAAAATTTCCAGCCGGATCCTATGAAAACTGTCGGAGAAGATAGACTTTGAATGAACCCTGGTCGAAAACAATAAAAAAACGAAGTTCGTTATATCTCAGAGACTATGAGTCAGATATACATGAAACTGGTATGGAAGGTTCATGGTATGTCCTAGTTATGTGGGAGAAAGAACCGTTGCTATGGACGCTTTTGTTGGCTAGTAACGGCTGAAAACGACTAAATTCGACTTGATCGACTACCCATGTCCGCCTACCGGCTTGTCTGTCTGTCTGTCTGTCTGTCTGTCTGTCTATGAGCAGGATGTCTCAAAAAGTTATAGACGGATTTGGTGGACAGGTTGACATATGACAAGGTCAGGTCAGGTATGGGAGCATGTGCCAGAACAGCGCGTCGCTGCATCCACTTTCCGCCGGTACTCCAGGGGCCTCCGTCTGGCCATCCCCCAGGCAGATGCCAGGCCCATCCCCATCTCCTTGAGATGATGGTCAACCTGCTGCAACCATGAGGCACGTGGTCGGCCCACTGGCCTCCTCCACTCATGAGACTCCCTCGCTGAGAGAATCTGGTAAGCAGGATCAGCATCAGGAAAACGAGCCACATGTCTATACAGCCGCAACTGGCGCTCACGGACTATGCAGGAAACAAATCTCATCCGAGTCTCTCTCAGCAACCGCTCGTTGGATACAAAATCCGACCAGCGATAGCCAAGGATTCTCCGAAGAGACCTGGTACCAAAGGAATTAAGTCTCCGTCTCAGATCCTTGGTCAGAGTCCAAGTCTCGCACCCATAGAGCAAGACTGGAAGTACCAAGGACCTGAAGACTCGGACTTTCGTCCTCCCGCACAGGTACCGGCAGCGCCACACCCCATGATCCAGTGAATCCATGACTCCCCAGGCCCGACCCAGACGTCTATTGACCTCTGACTCGCAGCCAGCAGAGACATGAATATCACTGCCAAGGTAAGTGAATCTCTCCACGACCTCAACATCCTCACCACAAACAGACACAGACAGGACAGCAGCATCCAAGATGTCACCAAAAGCCTGGATCTTAGTTTTGACCCAAGAAACCCGTAATCCCAGCGGCTCCGACTCCTCATTCAGCACCTCGAGGGCCCCCAAAAGGATGTCTAAAGTCTCCGCAAAGATGACTGCATCGTCTGCAAAATCAAGGTCCGAGATCTTGACATTCCCAAACGATGCACCGCAACTTGATCTCTCTGACATCCTCCCTAAATTCCAGTCCATACAAGTGCTGAAAAGTGTGGGGGCAAGTACACATCCCTGACGAACTCCAGTAACAACTGGAAATAAGTCAGAGGTGGTACCACCACACTTCACAGCACTCTCAGTACCAGAGTAGAGTTCAGACATCAGATCGATCAGTTTCGGTGGCACCCCACGAAGACCAAGAATCCTCCAGAGGACATCCCGATTAACTGAATCGAACGCTTTACAGAGATCAACATAGGCTGCAAGCAGCCCCTGCCCAAACTCTCGTCTGTGTTTGGTGAGGACACGAAGTGCAAGGATACGGTTAATCGTTGACCTCTTTGGTGTAAAGCCTGACTGCTCTGGACGCTGGTGCTCAAGCAGATGGTGGCGAACCCTATCAAGAATTATCCAAGCAAAGACCTTGCCCGGCACTGAGAGCAGCGTCACCCCTCAGTAGTTGTTGCAGTCTTGGCGATCACCCTTCCCTTTCCAGAGAGGGACAACAAGGCCCCTCTTCCAGCCAGTTGGGATGATGCCTGTGTTCCAGGCAGAGCACAGAACTGCATGCAACGACACGAGTGCAGCATTTCCACCAGCCTTGAGAAGTTCGGCATGGATGCCACAGATCCCTGGAGCTTTGCCCCATTTCAACTGGTTCACCGCAGCCCGTGTTTCCACGAGTGTAGGTGGACCACAGTTGATTCGAGGGTCAGCAACAGGGATTGTAACACCCTTGACATCAAACTCGACAGCTGGGGGATCAGCCTGGTACAACCGCTCGAAGTAACCGGCCCAGCGGGCCTTCACTTCAGACTCCTCTGTCAAGAGCCGACCACTCTCTGCTCGAACTGCAGTGCTCCGAGGGATGGGCTTGGATGAACGTAAAGCGCGAATTCCCCTGTAAGCGGGACGAGAATCACCTGTCCACAGGTGATGCTCTACCCCCTCACAGATTCCTCGCACATAGGCCTCCTTGTCCACCCTCAGTGCACGTACAGTTTTACGCCTCAGCTCCCTGAACAACTCAGCTCTGCCATTCAGCCTGGCCCTGCGACTCTGGTCAATGGTATCCAGTGTCCCTCGAGAGACAAAATTCTTCTTTGCCCTGCGGTGAGTTCCAAGACATCCACCGGCAACATCAAGGACGGTGGTCTTGAAGGCGCTCCACAACTCTTCAGGACCCCCCAAAGCACCCAGACCCCCCAAGTGTCCACTCAGCCTGTTCGCAAACTCCTCAGCTACTCTCTCATCCCTGAGCTTGGCAACATCCAGTCTCAGCTGGGATGGTACCATTCTCCAGGATTTAAGGTGCAGCTTTAGAGTTGCTACAACAAGCCTGTGGTCAGTATTGAGGAACTGAGCACTCCGGTAGACCCTGCAGTTCTGGATCATCCTCCAACGACCATCAATGAGGACATGGTCAATCTCCTTTGCCACACCGCCAGCGTTGGAATACCAAGTCCAGCGATGAGCTTGCGGGCGCTGAAACCATGAACCAGCCACCCTAAGTCCATGACTTCTTGCAAAGTCAAGGAACTTAGTGCTATTCTGGTTCATAGTTCCTGACCCATGGGGAACAACACACATCTCATAACCATCCCTATCAGTTCCAGTCGATGCATTGAAATCCCCCAAGACTAGAAGTGTATCTTGTCTGGGGCACTGATGAACCACAGACTCGAGCGTGGCGTAGAATGCATCCTTCACGGTGAGATCACTCGCCTCAGTCGGAGCATAAACAGAGACCAGGGAAATGACACCTAAGGAGTGACGAATCCTTAATCTCATAATACGCTCGTTGACCGGTGTTACCTCAATTATCATTGGGGTCAGCTTATTGGACACAGCTACAGCAACTCCTTGGGTATGGTAACCATCAGAGCGACCAGACCAATAGTAGGTGTAACCACCCACCATTATCTCGCCGCAATCCGGTTTCCGAACCTCAGAGAGAGCTGCAATCCCGATGTCCAAACGCTTGAGCTCAGATGATAACAGAGACAGGTGATCATCCTCTCTTTGGGATAGGACATTCCAGGCACCCACCCGAAGGGACCGCCTCAGGTTAACCCAAGGAGACCGCCGTCTGGTGGACGACACCTCAGCACCACTCCGACACACTCTCCCGCAATCTGACCCAGGGATGTTACCCCGTGGTTTCCCTCCTATCATCAAAGATTGGGGGTCCCGAAGGCTTTGCCCCAATCCCGTCATCCGGTGAGCTGCCCTGCGAAGGGAAGCTGTGCAGGAGGTACTCCCACGGAGTGGGTTTTCAGATTTTTTTGCGTTTTTACGTTTTGCGGAATGAAGGGTTTTACGGTGGCTGGAGTGCAAATCCTGCCACCAACCTCCTAATAAGAAGTGACCCAACTGCAGGAAGAAGTCCGCAGACACAGTTGGGCACTAGATATGGATGGCCGTTGGCTCACAAGGAGCTCCTCCGC
>NC_140974.1:61406589-61456589 GCF_056783735.1 Eptatretus burgeri
TGTGTGTGTGTGTGTGTGTGTGTGTGTGTGTGTGTGTGTGTGTGTGTGTGTGTGTGTGTGTGTGTGTGTGTGTGTGTGTGTGTGTGTGTATATATATATATATATATATATATATGTGTGTGTCTGTGTGTGTGTGTGTGTGTGTGTGTTTGTCTGTCTCTTTGTATCTCTCTCTGTCTGTCTCTTCATCTATACCCTTGACTTATTATTTTTTTTTTCAGCACTATCACACAACATCAGCTGTTGAAGCAATCTTGTACAACACATGATTTTCTGGAGGTAAATGTTTCTGAATTATTATTTAGTTATTTTTTTATTAATATCACTCTCTCTTTTTAATGTCGTCTTATGTTGGTTGCATCATTAGTTTGGACGCGGTTTTGCCAGTACACTGGAATTCATTTTATTGGCCTTGAAAGGATGACAGGCTCCTGGTGTGTTAATTCAGTGGTCAACGAGGCTGGTGTGTTAATTCAGTGATCAACGAGGCTTACTCATATTACCATGTAATTATCTTTATAAAACCTAATTATTATCCACTTTTTGTTTCAAAACAGAATATGGTTTCTGAGTTTCGAAATCACAAGACATCTGAAGAAGATTGCTGGGAAAGATTATACATTCTCGCAAATGAATATTTAATATTTTCAATTTTAATAAATTATATTTGTTTTGTTTACAATTACTTGATTTTAAATTTCAAAAAAAGGATTAAGACATGAAGGGGGGGTAGGTGCGCTCCCCCAATGACCCATCACCCCCTCATCCCATCCCTCCCCTCCCCATGTGTGTGTGGGGAAGGGTGGGGGTGGGATGAGGGAGGTGGTGGGTCAAAGGTGGGGGTGCACAGGGGGATGAGGGGGTGGGGCTTGTGTGGGTGGGGCTTGTGTGGGTGGGGCTTGTGTGGGCGGGGCTTGTGTGGGCGGGGCTTCGGTGGGAGGGGCTTGTGTGGGCGGGGCTTCGGTGGGTGGAGCTTGTGTGGGCAGGGTTTATGTGGGAGGGGTGAATGTGGATGAGGTTTGTGTGGATAAATGGATGGGTGGATGGGTGGAGCTTGTGTGGATGGGTGGATAATTTTTAATTAAATAAACATGTTGTGTGTGGGGAACTAATTAACTAATCACTAATTATGTGAATATGATGAATATGGGTGGAGCTTGTGAGGGGTTTGTGTGTGTGGAGCTTGTGAGGGGTTTGTGTGTGGTGGGGTTTGTGTGGGGTTTATGTGGGTGGGTTTTGTGTGGGTGGAGTCAAAAATGGGTGGAGTCAAAAAATTTCAATTTATCTTTGTCTTTTGTAATTCCTGTGAATAAAATGAACCTAAAATCTCTTCCCCTTCCAAATCATATATCTTATAAGTCCAAGGAACCGTATCTATTACATCAACAATTTTAAAAAGCTCGTTCGTCCATCTTTTAATATAACCCTTTTCAAAATGAGATTTCCACCTATATATTCTTACGATATCACCAACTTTGAACTTAGGTTTTCTGACATTAATCTCTTTTTTATATTTTAATTTTGTAAATGTTTCTGATGGTTTCATATTTGTTGACGTGTGAATCGTGTCATTATACTTATCCTCAATATCCTGAATAAAAGATGACCATTGTTGTGAACTGAGTTGTGTGAATTTTTTATATAGTCTCTCTTTTAAGGTACGATTAAAACGTTCAACAACAACTGCCTTCCCTTCATTAAAGGGACTGTATAATGTAATACTGTTATTTTTTTAGAAAATTCATAAATGTCTTGTTATAAAACTCTCTACCCTCATCAGTCCACAATTTTTTAGGTTTTCTCTTACTTTTATTAAATATCTGTTGAAAGGCTAACATAAGAGTATTACCTGTTTTGTTCTTTAATGGTACAACCCATACGTATCTACTCCTCAAATCAATAACGGTTAAAGCATACTTGTACCCCTTATCATTATTGAGTTCAATCAAATCAGCAGACTAGATATAATCAACTTCCTTGGAATAAACTTTCCTTCTCTGAAACTTTGTGAATATTGGTTTATGTAATTCATCAGCTAATTGCTCTTCAGTCTTAATGACATCATTAGAGCCTATAAGTTTTTTGAATTTCCAAGTCCAAGTTTCAATTTAGCACTGATCATCTTCTTCACAATGAACCGATCAACTTTTTCTCTCAAGGTTGGATTTTGTATCAGAGACAAATTATACAACATTTCTCTATCGGCTTCATGCTTTTCTTCCAACGTTGTGGTATTCCCATAATCAATATCATGTCTCATGCACACTTCATCAACTCTATTGATAGGCTTACTCCAGGATTTAGGATTGTCTGCCTCATCTAATCTTTTATCCAAGTTTGTGCCTGGACCACAGAAAGAATACCCTGGAAGATGTAATTCCCCTGGTATTCCAGTAGTTGTAAATTTACTTCCTGATAAAAACTTTTGTATATCTCCTCCTCGTTTGTGTTTGGAGATAAATTGATTTTTTTATGAACCACACACCGAACATATACCTTTTTGTATAACCCTGTTATTTTTACTTTTAATATATGAAATATTTTTAGTATTAGTTTTCTTTTTACATTTGAGACAATAACTCATTTATTTATGTGAAAAATTCCTGCAGAGTGCAAAAACCTTTTTAGTTTCCAACATGCACATTTGAATCTTAATTTTTAAAACATAAAGAATCCTTAGAAATGCCTTCACTCTCTCCTCCATTTATTTAAGAAAAAAAATAAAAATGAAAAACTTGAATTAAAATGAATATCTTGTCGATGTCAATAGTCTTGAAGAAAATATTGCAAATAGACTTGTCAATTCTTTGTTTTCCTCCTCGGTGGGTTGAGTTATTTTCTGTAATACCACCAATCTTTTTTTAATCTCACTGGTTTCCATATTTTGATATTTATTTTGTCTCGCTCTTTCCTCCCTCTCCTTCTCTCTCTCCTCCCTCTCCTTCTCTCTCTTCTCCCTCTCCTCCTTCTCTCTCTTCTCCCTCTCCTCCTTCTCTCTCTTCTCTTTTTCCTCCTTCTCTCTCTTCTCTCTTTCCTCCCTCTCTCTCTTCTCCCTCTCCTCCTTCTCTCTCTTCTCCTCCTCTTCCCTCTCTTATTCAACTCCTTCCTCATCCCTTATTATCCTTGAATCGCTTACAACCCATAGAATATCATACATATATTCATCAGGATTTCTTGTTATTCCTGTATCCAAAATAATTAGTTTTACAACTGGAAACCAATAAAATTTCTTTTGAATTTCTAAAAGAGCCTTACCTTTTCTTAACTTTATAATTTTTTCATTATTTAACATTCTAATTAAATCTAAAGTTGTCGGTTTATCAACATCAGCATAATGCCAATCTTTTATTGAAAATACCTCATTCTTATGTTGTAGAACATATTTATTAAAATACCGAATACCCTTTTCTTGAAGGTATGCTTGAACACAGAAATGATAATTTTCTTGAAGCCTTCTTGCTGTCATTTATGTATTAGAAATATATGTTAGAATAATATTATGGCACGAAACACCTCCCCATCTTCCCATAGTTAAATCATTTTGTATTTCCTTACTTATTATATATAATCCTGTTTTTTCTGTTTTCATGAGATAAACAAGGGCAAAACCATTATTATATTTACCCTTATTAAATTCTTTTATTTGTTGTTTACTAATCGTGGCCCCACAAAACTCATTCTCGATACCAAGTGGATAATATTCTTCCTTACGAGACTGATTTAATTGTTCCAGGTCTTCGAGGTTAATTTTAAATGACCAATTATACCCTAAATCATTCATATCATACCCCCATTGTTCTATTCTCATACAAACGATACGCCCTTCTTTATAAAAATTTATTTTAATTCGAACTGTGAATTCTGTATGACCTGGAGATAATATCAACACTTCTGTATCTTTGGAATACACGGCCGTTTTATTTAAGGATATATATTGTGATAAATCGCTTAATCTCACCAAGTCATTCGCGTCAGTCGGGCTTGGATAATTTTTTAATTTATAAACATTTTTCATGTTAATATTTTTGGTTATATTATATTTTATGTCGTTCAGCCTGTGCCTTTGTGTAATAATTTGATAAATCAATATCCAGTTCTTGAGATACACCAAAGATAGAACCATCTTTACCAACATAAGTCATTTACATTAGATGAAAAATAATATCATAAAATTTTTTATTTTTGTTGAGTTGAAATAACACATATAAACATAATTGACCACAACACCTGAAATTTAATTCTTGGACTTGAAATGTTTGATAAACACCATTCTGTAAGAATTTTATGACTTCAACAGGTGGTGGAAGACCAAAACTATCAAAATAATATTTGTCTTGACTATTAAAAATACAGACCCAATGAGAACCGTTCCCATTATTATCTTCTAAGTTCATAATAATATTCTTTGTATGTTTCGGCACATTTGTTAATTCATCTCTCATACAAATAACCACATTATGAATTTTTAATTTCTTACAATATTTGACAAGTTGTAAATTTGATGTTGTATTCTTTCCAAATTCTTTCAACCACTCATCAATGCTCATTTATTTATTAGAAAGATATAATCCATTACCTCTTTTCGTTAATTTTACACCTGCTTGTGCTATAGAAGAAAGCATATCTCCAACTAACAATCTCGCTTTATCAGGCAGACCTTCAAGTTTTTCAGCAAAATCTACAATTACACCACTTCCAATAATTTGTTTCTCCAACTCTTTGTTATGTCTTTCCAATTCTTTTTGAGCCTGGAGTTGAGCCTTCCTTTCGTTAGCAGTTTTCACCGCTGTTGAAATACCACCCGTCAATGCTCCAACCGCACTTAAACCAGCAAATAAAGGAATTAGAAATGGGAGAAATCCTCCACTCATCTCTCTTATTGAATATTTTTTCAACATTGGTTTTGTCATTTTAATTTTAAGTGAGCCAGTGTCATTCAAGATTTTAACCTGTTCTCTTGTGAGCAAAACATCAATTCTTACTGCTCCTTTTCTCTGAATTGTATTAACGTTAATCGTACAAGGCTTTTGATTTTGAACACAAGATGATAGTTTATGAAGATTGATTTGATTAACATATACCCCAGTTGGTACTTTACCACTCATTTATTTAACAAAAAATTATGTGAGACTAATCATCACACCATTATCTGTATTAATCTGTAATTCTGTTTCTTCCAAAAGCAAACAATATGTATCAACTTCTTCACTCTCTCCTCTTTCAATGTATAGGGAAGTATCCACTCGATTAGACTTTATAGTTTCCTTTTGAGCGCTCAGGTCAAACGCATAGATTGTATACAAACTTTTAAATGCTGTCATATCCAAAATAGGTTCTTTATTTCCATTACTTTCACACACCTTTTGGTAAGACTTGTATGCTTCAGCAAAATCATTTTTTTCCCAATTAATTTCCAATCTATCTCGTGGATAAAATGTTCCATCTAGAGAAACGCGAAGTTGTTTCACCTTAGCATTATCACTCAATGCATTATTCTTATCAGTCGCAGTATCACCATCTGGCTTTTTTAAAATGATCCACAGATATCGTGGCTTTCCTTCCAGAACACCCAAATTCCACGTGTAAGTAGTTTGGTTGAGTTTAACGTGTTGACATCTTCTTTTGAGGTATGATACACTGAGTGGTTTCTTTGAGTTAAGTCTTCGATTCAACATCTCTTCTGTTTTAAGATTAGGAGTATATTCACTGATATACCAACTCATCTCCTCAATTACAAATTTATTCTGATCACCAAAAGCACTACCAACACCAAAAAGCAATCGATTTTCATTATCATTCTTTTGTAGTTGAAATCTAATTTTAAGACCATACAGAACTTTATCATGATCACAAAATCCAAATATACCTTTAAGAGGAACTGCCACAGTAAAACTATTTTCTGCTTTTGTATCATCATTATACGCTCCTTTCCTTTGAGTATATCCAGGGTCTGTGTTTGTTCCCGTTGACATATCAGGAATAAAACCTTCGACAGACCCCTTTCCCATTCTATCACTGAATGTATAGAGTGTAAGTTTCATCATTTCAGATACAGCAGAGACATAATCAACCGCTTCAACTTCTTGTGTTCCAATATACAAATGCACACTATCAAACATTTTCCAGAAGAAATCATTTACAAGTGTAGCGTTTGTGTTAGTCGCAGCCTTAGTGAATTTAAATTTACACAACAAGAAACTTTCGGAGAGATTCAAATTGGTTTGTTGATTATTTATTTCAAAACTTTTTGTACCATTCGTATTCCAGTCTGTTCCAGTTATTGCATTTACCTTGAAGTAATCTTCTTTTTTAGTGGAGTTTGAGATAATAATAGTATCATCCAAATCATAGATACTATCAATTGCTTCCATACTTGTATTTATTTAGGAAAAAAGATGTTAAAACTTTTGAAACCCTGATCCAAGTATTTGAATTATTTTCTGTCGTTCTTGGGGGGACAACTGAGTTTTGCCTTTCTTAATTTCTTTTATTGCTTGTAATTTATGAGATTCCTTCTGGGCATCTTTTATGCTCTTTACAGCACCTGCTACATTTCCCACAGCAGAAGCAGTTGAACCAATTAGATCTTTATGTTTTAGAATAGTTGAACCAATACCCATGAGAGTATCAATTATCCCATCTCCTCTAAATTGATGTCCAACACCCCTTTGTCTCTTAGGTTTATAGTATCCTCTACCAAGATACATACCTTCACCCTTGTAGTACGGGGAAAGGAACATCCCATCCCCTGTAATTATTTTATAATTTCCCAACTCGTGTTTCCTCACAATAACCATTGTATTTATTTATTGGAAAACTTCACGTAGGTGAATTCTGATGGATATAACTTCTCCATTAAAAGAAATCATACGATTATCTTGGTCGGTTATCCTAAAATTTACTCTGTGTATGGTTTTTCCTGACACAGGGAGATAAACCAAATTTTTGGGTTCCATATTGAATTTATAACCAATTGGGGTTGAGTATGCGCTGAATGAAAATATTGTATTTGTTTTTTTTCCATCATTATAATCACCATCAATCAAATCACAGTGAATTAACACCGAATTTATTGCTGAGGATATTTGAATGACATTATCACTGTAAAACGTCCCATTAGTTTCAATCTTTTTTGAGGAGAAACCCAATAACTCTCTAAATGAATTATCAATTGTGAAATCAACCTTGTAGTTATTTTTAACTTTAATCGTTGATTTTGAAGTATGTTTTTGAATGTCTATAACAATATTTTTTGGTTCATCACCCTGTTCTTTCATAAGACGAGCAATTTCGGAAGATATTTGAGAAATCTCATATGCTCCGGGTGAGACTGTTATCGTTTTGTATCCACTTCCGGGATTATAACTAAACTTGTCATTTTTATCAGTTATATTAAATAAGATATTATAAGTTTCCATGGACAATAAAGATGTCTCATATTCTTTTGTTGGGTCAAGTTGTTGTGGGTATGGGAATGAAGATGTGTGGTCGCTTGTTGTGAAATTAAAACTCAGGATTGTGCTTCTCATCTTATTTAATATGAGATAAAATGTCTTTATATTGAGATTTATTAATTATTTTCATGTTCATCAACTGGTCTAAAATGGCTGATGCTTCATTAAAACAATTGTTATTTCCAGCCTTCTTACTACCTAACAACAATAACAGTCTATTAACTAATTGCGATGGGTCATTTGGAAGAAAACTAACACCTGAACCAAGGATACTTAAAGCCAGAATAATGTGTTTCTCCTTCTCATTCTTCCTACTTTTACCAGAAAGAATAACCCTATAATTTAGAGTGTTCAGCAGATCAATATATACTCTATCATCATTATTTTCCATATCCAATGGTTTATCAATATACTTTGATTCATCCCTCACAGTTGAACCTTCTCTTCCATCTTTTGTGAGAAGAAACATTAATCTCGGAGTTAGTTTAACAGGGGGTTGAGCAGAACCCAAGAACCTTAATTCATCATTAAATATCAATACCTTTTCTTGAACAAGATGAAATATTGCTGGTTGTTCTGTTGGAATGACTCCTGCTTTGGTTTTTGAATCCGCTGAATATTTATTGTTTTGAAGAGCATTCACAATATAATCAGGGGGTCGATTAATCTCTTCCAGTTGTTGAAATAAACCTTCATCATCATATTCTAATTCTCCTAAATTCTCTAATTCTTCCTCCGTCATTTGATCAAAATCTTTTAACATTTGAAGTTTTTTAGGAGTATATTCTACCGTGGGAACTGTGGAAACATCTTTCATTTTTTCTTGGGAAGTTTTTAAAAGTGGTTTAAAAATTTTCTCTTGTTTTCTTTCAAATGCTTCTTTGCCCGTTAGTTTCTGTCTGCGTTTCTTCTTTATGTCTTCCTGTTGTTTTACAACTTTTGAAACCAACTCTGGATGTTCCCTAAATCTTCTTGCTCTTTCTTTTGTATCCATTTATTTATTGTAAAATATAATTTAATGAATTGTAAAGATCAACAAGGAAATTTTCCTTTTCTTCATCATTCAAGTAGATGTGTTCAAATAAATCCTTTTCTTTAAATATTTCATCAAATTCTTTATTAACATTAATGCGAGTTGTAATTTCTTCTTCACTAATACTTGCATCTCTGCTTTTCATACGTTTGCGTTGAGTTTCTTCATCAACATCAAAACCGAATGATAAAATCTTCACTCCGCTCAGATGTTTAATAATTTGTCTCGTTCCTTCTGGATTAGTTTCTAATATCCCAACACCACCAGATTTTAGTTTCCTCAACTCACTCTTACAATGTGAATATTTTGTTGTACCAAGAGAAACCTCCTCAAATATTTGACCTTCATTCCTCAATCGCATATGTTCCTCCACTGAAATATAGTGATAATCTTCACCTTTTACTTCTCCAAGTCTTATTGCTCTAGTTGTTGTTGATACAATGCGTATCACGGGGTGTTTTTTAAGTAAATTTACAATATTCTCATTTGTACTACACAATAACCTTGATTTATGAAAGTTTTTTCCAGAAGCAGATTTACCCACAAGATTTATAATAATAGTTGTCATTTATATATGTAATTGTTTATAAAACAAAAAATATATCCCTTAATATCTCATCTTGTTTCACAACAATATATTTATATTTTTCAGTCGTGTGCTTCATGTAATCCTCAAATTTCTTTTTACTACATAATGTAGAACAATTATCTCTCCAAAAATTATTGATATCTATTGAATTTAACTTGAATAAAATAAAAGTATTAGCATTGTTTCTGATGGAACGACGAGGAAGTTGAAAGTACGATTGACTAAGATAAATACAATTACAAGAAGAATGTCTCCCTCTTGTGTAGTAGCTGTCCATTACCGTTTGGTTTCTCTCATTAACACAATCATCAAAGATAACGAGGTTCTTTTTGATTTATCTAAATCTTGGGGAGACGGTATATCATCCGTATTATCACTAAGAATACAAGTTATAAGATTTGATTTCTTTTTACATCTCTGTGTATCACAAAATAGTTGAATTATATCTTCAATGTTATAATCATTTAGGTTTTTTGACGTTTAAATAAACCGATTATATCTTCTTTTTGAATACCAGCATTAAAACCTTGTGAGAGTAGTTGATACTCTGGTTGAAAACTCGACTTTGTGAAAATTATTAAATTATCATAATCTAAAAAGTTAGGAGTGAGGAGCATCTTTAAAAGTAAGCAGGTTTTTCCACATCCACTTGAACCAACTATGAGACATCTTAATGAATTTGGGAGATTTTTATGGTTGTTAAATTTTATCTTATTTTCCCAAATGGGTAAAAAATCATTCATTTATATATTTGGAAAACAGGTTATTTAATTTATTATTAGCTTTTTTATAAACTCTATATTTTATCCGAAGTTCAGGTTTAATTTCAAGATAATCCATTATTTTATTTATACAATATCTTGTGTTGATATTTCCTTGAAAATTACATCCATGAATAATATATAACAACAATCCTTTGAATATTTCTCTTATACGTTCAGTTTCTTCCCTTGTAAGGAAAGGTGTGTTATCACCCTCATACTTTACATTCATTTCTCTAATCAATCTTGTAAAGTAATTCATTTTTGGTGTAAATCTAAAAGAATTATTTTCCTTTTTATATTTTTTATTATCATTAATTAGAAGATAATCACAGAATATACATTGTTTATAAGCTTTTGACTCTGTGTTTAATCCCCGTCTTTCACACGCAGGACAATTCTCAAATTTGTCATATGGAGAATCAGGAAAGTCTAGCATATTTATAAAGTAAAACTTTACTTAAACTGAAATTCATCTATACTTTCAGTTGTATATTGACTCATATTTAATAATATTACCATCGATATCGATATACTTTTTTTCATTATCAGATTCAACGACAACATTTTTTATATTAAAGGTAATTTTAAAATGATCGTTAACTACTATTGCACGAAATGTCATTTCACCTGATATATTAACATCCTTTATTTCATCAGGATTTACATCTTTAGGGTTGTTGAAAAAAATACAAATTTCTCCTTGCATATTACAGATGGTCTTATCTTTTCTTTCTGAAGCTTCATCCATAAGGTTTTTGTTTTTTGATACTTTTTCTTGTTTCATTGCTTTTTCTAGTTTTGAATATATTACCAGAAGGAGAGGAGAAACTTTTGTTAGAGATACTTTAATTGATGTTCTACCAGGTATACTAAAAGCCCTTCCACTGAAGGAAATTGAAGAACTCATATTATTTACCATAATTGTTTTTATCCAATAGTTGTTATATTTATCTTTGTTCAATTTTACATCTTTGACATATTTCTCAGTATCTTTAACAAATGAAGAGATTGATTGAAACTTGTCTTTTGTGTCTTGAAACATTGTATTTATTAAGTGAAAAAGTTGGAGGATAAAATGATTTTAAGCACAGATTCACCTGTAAAATAAACGAAATTTTCATCAAGAAAATTTTAGTATATAAATATGGTGAATACAACATACTGCGATGTTTGTAATCATGAATATAAACATTATAGAAAACACCTCCGAACCAACAAACACACATTTAATCTATTTCATAAAATATCTCCTCTTGAGTTGGAAAGAAAACATTGTGATATCTGTTCAAAGGATGTTTTGAAGAGAAGTTATAATAAACATCTTCAATCACAAAAACACAAGAAAAATGAGTTTAAAGTAAAGGGAGACTATTATATTGAAAACACTGATGGGGCATTTAAAGGGCATATAAAAATAAGGATTTTTCAATTTGGAGAACCCGGTCCATCATCAATAGCTGAATCAATTGAAATAGTGAAACCCGATGTTGAAAAATTTATTAAAAAGATATTAAAAGAAATGAAAACTTTAAAGTTTTATATGGGAGTGAAAATGAATATGAAAAGACAAGATTGTGGTGAATTAACGTGAATCGAGGGACATGACGCGGGATCACATGTTGTGCGTCTCGCGTATAAGGGGAGGTCTCTCTGCGGCACGAGTGATTGTCCCCGGGGCATTGCTATTGACATCGGCTGTCCACTTGATGCTCGTTAACTGAAGGTGCTCATTGACTGGTGAGAATGGAGATTATATCGAACTCCGTGCTTACGCGGATTTAGTCTGCAATGGTTAACTGCACATGTATACGTTTCTGCTTATGTACTCCTAGCTGAACCTGTATTTCCTGGTGTGCCCACAGAAGCGGCTCCAATCAAATGGAATAAAGCCTAAACTCTGAAGGTTCATCTCTCGCTCTCATTTCAATTTATTCCATTTGATTTTCTCGGCTCTCTCAACCAAAGATGGACAAGATCTACAAACCAGAGAGGTTCGACGCAGACCCGAACGCGACTGACACAGAAATGAAATGGTCACATTGGTTCTGCTCCTTCTCACACTATCTGACCATCATCGCGGAGGGAGCTGACAAATTTGCCGCTCTCGTGAATCATGTCTCGCCCGGCGTGTACAGGCTCTTCTCGGGGTGCGACACTTACGAAGCAGCGATCGACGTGCTGCAGGCGCTCTACGTGAAGCCCAAGAACGAGGTATACATACGACATCTTCTCAACACACGCAAGCAAGCAGCCAGGGAGACAATCGATCAGTTCCTGCAAGCTCTGAATCAGCTGGGAAAAGACTGCAGCTTCCGGGCGGTAAGCGCCGAGGAACACCGAAAGGAAGCGACCCGGGAGGCATTCATCCAAGGACTCAGATCAGCCCACATACGGCAACGCTTACTAGAGAAAGCGCAACCCACTCTTGACAAGGTAGTCGATCAGGCTCGAGCGATGGATACGGCTCAGCAGCAATCTGAGTCATTTGGGACACCGATGCTGCTCATGAACGCTGCTACGATGGGAACCCAAGGAACCCCACTGGCACAGACACAGCCAGACATGAGGGATGGAGAAACACCCGAGGAGCCGGATACCCAGACCTCGTCAAACTCCTCAGCAACTGCTCCAGTCGGTAAATGCTTCTTTTGTGGGTACAAAAGGCATCCTCGTCAAAAATGTCCCGCCAGAGATGCCACATGCATGAATTGCGACAAGAAAGGGCATTATGCCAGGGTATGTAAATCTACTCTAAGGAGGAATAAACCCACTTCTGCGGCTCTCTACTCGCAAAATAAATTGACTGCAGCCTCCCCGGGGAATCTATCCAAGGCTATCATCAACGTGCGAATTAACGGGCATATGGCTGAGGCACTGATTGATACCGGTAGCTCTGAAAGTTTCGTCAACAGCTCGCTAGTGAAGGGCAGGAAATGGGTAATCCACCCGACTGACAATACGGTATGCATGGCCGCCACCTCACTACAATCCCGCGTACGAGGGTACTGCAATGTTGAATTGGACGTAAAAGGGTACACGCATCGGGATGTAAAGGTGCTGGTGCTTCGTGATTTGTGCGCAGACGTAATTCTGGGTCATAATGTCCTCAAGCAGCACACGAGCGTCGAAATACCCTTTGGAGGAAGCAAGCCTCGTCTAATTTTAAATGCGCTGACCACCGCGGAGGTGACGTCCCCCAGCTGTTCGCTAACTTGTCGCCGGTCTGCAAACCGATAGCGATCAAATCGCGGCGATATACCACTGCTGACATGAATTTCATCACTTCGGAAACCAAGCGATTACTGGAGGAGGGAATTATAGAACCGAGCGATTCGCCATGGCGCGCACAGGTGTTAGTAACCAGCAGTCAGAACCATAAGAAACGGATGGTTGTCGATTATTCCCAAACGGTCAATCGCTTCACCCAACTCGACGCCTACCCCCTGCCGCGCATAGATGAGATGGTCGAACGCGTGGCCAATTATAAGGTATTCAGTACCATCGACTTGCGAAGCGCCTATCATCAAATTCCCATCCGAGAGGAAGACAAACCGTACACTGCATTCCAGGCAGGGCGGCGCCTCTACCAGTTCAGAAGGATACCATTCGGTGTCACGAATGGAGTAGCTTGCTTCCAACGGGTTATGGACGACATCATCTCAGATGAAAACCTCGAAGACACTTTTGTTTACGTGGATAATGTCACAGTGTGCGGTAGGGATCAGAGGGAACATGATAGGAATCTGGACAGATTCTTGAGCATTGCTGGAAAATATAATCTGACTCTCAACTACGAGAAATGCGTATTCTCGGCAAGGTCAATTGACCTTCTCGGCTACACAATAGCCGACGGCACAATTAAGCCTGATCCTGAGCGATTGCGCCCGCTCCGTGAGCTTCCACCACCTCAGGACTTGCAAACAATGCGCCGGGTGATCGGGATGTTCGCTTACTATGCAAGATGGATTTCGCAATACTCCGAGAAAATACATCCCCTAGTGCATTGCAAAAACTTTCCACCAGATGCCGCTGTCGTAAAAGCTTTCCACGATCTCAAGGATGATATCAGTAAGTCCGTGGTTTTATCGATCGACAGCTCGGTGCCCTTCGTGGTGGAGACCGACGCTTCAAATCACGCCATAGCTGCAACACTTAATCAGTCTGGGCGGCCGGTCGCTTTCTTCTCGAGAACTCTCTCTAGAAGCGAGCAGAGACACTCGGCAATAGAGAAGGAGGCGTACGCCATCGTCGAAGCGCTGCGTAAATGGAGACATTATTTACTGGGAAACCACTTCACGCTCGTTACGGACCAACGATCCGTGGCTTTCATGTTTGATGGGAAAAATAACGGGAAAATTAAGAATGAAAAAATTATGAGATGGCGGATAGACCTAGCCTGCTACAGGTACGACATTGTTTACCGGCCCGGGAAGGAAAACCCTGCTGCAGATACCTTCTCCCGGGTCTACAGTTCGGCAACAATCAGTCAGGCTTTGCAAGACCTCCATGTGTCTCTGTGCCACCCAGGGGTAACCAGGATGGCACATTTCGTACGCAGACAAAATCTTCCCTATTCTGTTGAAGATATTAAACAAATGAATGCTTCATGCCCTGTTTGTGCTGAACTAAAACCCAGATTCTATGGCGCGGCTTCTGGCAGACTGATCAAGGCTACTTCCCCCTTCGAGAGACTAAACATCGACTTCAAAGGGCCCCTACCGACCGAAACAGACAACAGATACATATTCACCGTTGTTGATGAATATTCAAGGTTCCCTTTCGCGTTTCCGTGCTCGGATATGACCTCGGGCACTGTCGTAAAATGTCTCTCTGACCTCTTCGCTATGTTTGGGAGACCTTCGTACATACATTCAGACAGAGGGCCGTGTTTCATGTCGGCCGGGCTAAAACAATTCCTATTAGAGCACGGCATAGCAACTAGTCGAACGACGGGTTACAACCCACAGGGAAACGGGCAGGTGGAACGGTATAATGGAGTAATTTGGAAAGCCGTAACTCTGGCGCTGAAATCGAGAGGACTGGGCCCCGAGCGATGGGAGGTTACTCTTCCTGACGCTCTGAATTCCATACGCTCTTTGCTCTGCACGTCCACAAATGCCACTCCTCACGAACGTATGTTTACTCACCAACGACGTTATGTTGACGGTCAAACGGTGCCCAACTGGTTGACCCACCCCGGTACAGTGTTCATGAAACGCCCGGTACGACAAAGCAAGTATGAACCGCTGGTGGAGGGGGTCGAACTCATTGACACTAATCCAGAGTATGCTCATGTCAGGCTCCCGGATGGCAGGGAGACCACTGTGTCGGTTCGCCATCTGGCTCCCTCAGGTACTCCTCCCGCCGGTACACCACCTCCTGGCACTCCTCCTTCTGACATTTCCCCCCCAGGAACTCCGCCAGGCGACGGGGCTGCCGCGTTCCACCCTTGAGCGATCGAGGAGTCATCCCCGGCACAAGTCGAGGCTCACCAAGAGGATCGGGAGTCTCCCTCAAGTGAAACTGCCGTTTACTCCCGGAGAGGTCGACGAATAAGGCCCCCTCGACGACTCAATCTGTAAAGGGGATTATTGGCATTCTCGCTGCTCATGCTCCTATATGCCCATTATATCATATATCGATGCTCATTTCCATGCTCCGACAACTCAAAATAGTCACTGCTTGGCATGTATGCTTCTGTAGATCAATTAGTCCGCGTTGCTTGAAATGTATACTCCTATAGTGCTAAAGCAATCATGGTGTGTAAGATGGGCCCCTAGTTACATTTTAAAGGTGGGGAGAATGTGGTGAATTAACGTGAATCGAGGGACATGACGCGGGATCACATGTTGTGCGTCTCGCGTATAAGGGGAGGTCTCTCTGCGGCACGAGTGATTGTCCCCGGGGCATTGCTATTGACATCGGCTGTCCACTTGATGCTCGTTAACTGAAGGTGCTCATTGACTGGTGAGAATGGAGATTATATCGAACTCCGTGCTTACGCGGATTTAGTCTGCAATGGTTAACTGCACATGTATACGTTTCTGCTTATGTTCTCCTAGCTGAACCTGTATTTCCTGGTGTGCCCACAGAAGCGGCTCCAATCAAATGGAATAAAGCCTAAACTCTGAAGGTTCATCTCTCACTCTCATTTCAAAGATGAAGAACAAACTCCTTATATGAGAACAGATCTTCATTTTATAACATCATTTCAAGATTTTTTTGAATAGTGGGGTTTATGAAGAACTATCAAGACAAGAGGAGGATGTTGATAATACAGTGGTAGGAAGTGGATTCAATATTTTAAAAAATCATCTTTTTAGATATACACATTCTAAAATCAAACCCTCTTAAAGCTTCTTCTTATATTGAATTACCAAAAGAAATAAAACTAAAGAAGGCAGTTGTTAATATTAAGAACAATGATAATAAATGTTTTCTCTGGTCTGTTATTGCTCACTTTCATCCACCAAAATGTAATTCAGAAAGAGTAAAACAATATATGAAATATGAGACTACCTTGGACATTAAAGATTTTAAATTCCCAATGCCACTAACAGATATTCCTAAATTTGAGAAAAAGAATAATCTTTCTATTAATGTATATGGATTAACGGATACAAACAAAGTTCAAATATTAAAAATTTCAAACAACTATAAAAATGAAGAAACACACATTGATCTTTTATATTTTAGTGTTGGAAAGAATTCACATTACACATACATCAATAATTTATCAAGATTAATCTCTTCTCAGGTATTCAGAACAGCAAACAAAATATATCCTTGTAAGCGATGTCTTAATTCCTTTCATACAAAAGAACGATTAGAACAACATTCAAAATATTGTAGTAATCATAAATCAGCTGTAATTACAATGCCTAAACCTGGTGAAAAGATTTCTTTTGAAGATTATAATAAATCTATCATGCACCCATTTGTGATATACGCTGATTTTGAGTGTATCCTTAAAAAGATAAATACTGCTTCTCCTAATCCAAAAGAATCATATACAAATAAATATCAAAAACATATTCGTTGTGGTTTCTGTTATTATATCAAATCATCTGTTGGAGAAAAGTATAACAAACTTGAACATTATCGTGGAAAAAAAGCTTCACAAGAGTTTGTAAAACGATTAGAAAAGGATTGTATAAGACTCACTAAATTAATGAAAGAAACAAATGAACCGATGAAATTAACCAAAGAAGAAAAATTAGAATTTAGAAAGAACAATATCTGTCATATTTGTGAGGGGGAAATTAAGGAGTCTAAAGTTAGGGATCATTGTCATCTTACTGGTAAATATAGAGGTCCCGCTCATTCCTGTTGTAATCTTAATTATAAATTACCTTCTTTTATTCC
The DNA here is from genome assembly GCF_056783735.1 of Eptatretus burgeri. Lineage (NCBI taxonomy): Eukaryota > Metazoa > Chordata > Myxini > Myxiniformes > Myxinidae > Eptatretus > Eptatretus burgeri. The sequence goes on from NC_140974.1 coordinate 61,423,795, forward strand.
AGTCTTTCTTCACAACAGCGCCAACTATGATACACATCTATTTATAAATGAACTTTCAAAAACACCAGGGAATATTTCTGCCATAACAAACACAAGTCAAAAGTATATTTCATTTACAAAAATGATATTCACAAAACCTTAAACTCGTATTGGGTTTCTAGATTCTTACAAGTTTATGGGAACACCACTAGCCTACCTCGCATCAAATCTAAGCTCCACGGACTCTTTTCCAAATCTTAATTCATTCTTTCCAAAAGAGGAAATTCTCACTAAAGAGGAAATTCAGATTAAAGCGAGAATTCAAAGTAAAGAGGAAATTCTAATTAATGAGGAAATTAATGAAGAAATTCTAATTATAAAGAAAATTCGAACAATGAATGAAATTATAACTAAAGAGGAAATTCTGATTAAAGAAGGAATTCTCACGAGAGAGGAAATTCAAACAAGGAATGAAATTCAAAGTAAAGAGAAAATTCTTACAAGTAAGGGAATTTATCCTTATGATTATATGGATTCATTTATGAGATTTAAAGAAACACAACTTCCTTCAAAAGAAAGTTTCTATAATAACCTTGATGAAGAAGAGATAAGTGATAAGGAATATAAACACGCACAAGAAATATGGAAAATATTTAAGATAAAGAACCTTGGAGAATATCATGATTTATATCTAAAAACATGTTTTATTGTTAGCTGATGTGTTTGAAGCTTTTAGATCACTCTGTCATAATAAAAATTGTTATGGATTAGATCCTGCCCACTATTTCACAGCTCCTGGTTTAGCTTGGAGTGCAATGTTGAAAATGACAAAACAAGATATAGATTTAATCAGTGATGTTGATATGCTTTTGATGATTGAGAAGTCTAAGAGAGGTGGAATATCACAAGTATGTTCAAAAAGATATGCTAAAGCAAATAATAAATATCTTCCAAATTATGATAGTGAAAAGATAGTAATTATTTGATGTATTTTGATGCTAATAATTTGTATGGATGGGCAATGTCTCAATCTCTGCCTTATGGTAAATTAGAGTGGGTGGAAGAAAAGGATTATGAAAAGGCTTTGATGAATATTGTTATTTCTTCTCAAGAGGAATTGAATGACAAAGAAGAAGGTTATTATTTTGAAGTTGATTTGAAGTACCCGAGTGATCTTCATAATAAGCATAAAGACCTTCCTTTTGCATGTGAGAAAGAAACCCCAAAGAAAGAATGGTTCAGTGATTATCATAAAAGTTTTAATATTAAAGGCAAATCAACAGAAAAGTTATTAACAACATTCTATGATAAAGAGGGATATGTTTTGCATCAGAGAAGCTTAAAACAGTTTTTGAGAGAAGGATTGAGAGTAGCTAAAATTCAGAGTTTTAAAATTTAAACAAAGTCCTTGGGTGAAAAAGTATATTCAATTCAATACAGATATGAGAGCAAATACAAAAGTAAAATTTGAAGGGGACTTTTATAAATTAATGAATAATGCTGAATTTGGAAAGACTATGGAAAATGTTAGAAACAGGCAAAACATTAGATTCGCAACATCTTGGAAAGAAGCTTCGAGATTGATAAATAAACCAAGTTTTGAGAGAGAAGAGGTTTTTTCAGAGAACTTTTCTGCAATTCATATGAAAAAGGAAAGTATTGTAATGGATAAACCAATTTATATTGGAACAGCAGTTCTTGATTTATCAAAGATATTGATGTATGATTATTTGTATAATGACTTAAAGAAAAAGTATGGTGAAAATGTTTCATTGTTGTATATGGACACTGATAGTTTTATCCTAGATATAAAAACTGATGATGTTTATAAAGATATGAAGAAAAATATTGGAGTATATGATACAAGTAATTTCAGCAAGAAGAGTGAGTTATTTTCCAAAAAGAATGAAAAGGTTATTGGTAAGTTTAAGGATGAGTTGGGTGGAAAAGTAATGATTGAGTTTATTGGATTGAGAGCAAAGGCATATGCTTATAAGTATGGTGATCAGATTGATAAGAGGTTAAAGGGAATAAAGAAATATGTAATAAAGAAATCAATAACTTTTAGAAATTATTATAATTGTTTGATGAATAAGAAAGAAGAAGATAGGAAAATGAATGCAATAAGAAGTTATAAACATAACATATATAGTGAAGAAGTAAATAAAAAGGCATTAGGAGCCTTTGATGATAAGAGATTTATTTTAGATAATGGAATAGATTGTGTTCCATATGGATATTGTATGATAGAGTGTATAAAATAGATTGTGTTTTAACGATGGGAAGATGGGTTAGGGTTTTTTTAAGGGCTACCGCCGCGTTTCTTCGCAATATATAAATGGTTAAACCAAGTATTAATCAAACTAAAGAGTGGAGAAAATCTCAGTCTTGGTATATAAATGGAAAACATAATGAATGTGAAAAATATCAAATAAGTCTTATTGAAAAAATAACTAAAACAAAGGTAAATAAAACAAATAAGCGAATCAATTTAAAAACTAGTAAGTTAGAGGATGTAAAGAAAAAAATGAATATCCTTGAATGGACTGAAAACTTTGATGGTTATCAATTGAACAATGAAAAAACAATTTACTATAATCTCAAAATGATATGTGGCTCGGGCGGTGGCCAGATGAGATCATTAAGAGAAGTTTATCATTTCGTAATGGCACAAAAGGGGTATCTTAAAAAATATAAAGATTAAAATGTTTTGTTTGTCAATATTTTAGATGGGGATTATTGTGCAAAGAAAATTAAACTATTGAAGGAATTTGAGAATGAACAAATCTTTATAGGTTCAATAAGTGAGCTGTTCAACCCCCAGGTGTTCAATTCAATGAGGTTCAACCTCCAGGTTAAAAGGGGAGACAAATAAATATACCTTGGGATAAAAAGGGGGTTTATTTTTAGGGAAAAAAAATAGGAATCGCTGAAAATCCCCCATTCATTTACATGGGGAAAAGTGAGCCAGAACCAGTATATTCACCCTACTCATATATACACACATACATATATATATATGTATATATATATGTATATATATATATATGTATATATATATATATATATATATATATATATATATATATATATATATATATACATATATATATATATATATACATATACACACATAAACATATATACAGGCATACGCATATATACATATATACTCACATAAACATATATGTTTATGTGTGTATGTATGTTTGTGTGTGTATATATATATATATATATATATATATATATATATATATATATATATATATATATATATATATATATATATATATATATATATATATATACATACACACATATGCATATATACATATATACTCACATAAACATATATGTTTATGTGTGTATGTATGTTTGTGTGTGTATATATATATATATGTTTATGTGTGTATGTGTGTATACATATACACACATAAACAAATATACATATATACACACATAAACATATATATATATATATACACGTATACATATTTACACGCATATACATATTTACACACATATACATATATACACATAAACATATATATATATATATATATATATATATACACACACACATATACACATATATACACACGTAAACATTTACACATAAACATATATATATATATATATATATATATATATATATATATATATATATATATATATACACATAAACATATATACATATATATATATATATATATATATACACACATATACATATATATTAACATATATGCACACATATACACGTAAACATCTATATATACACACATATACATATACAGCCTGTGTTTTCACAAATGATGGTGGATCACAGTTGATTGAGGAGTCAGCAATAGGGATAGTCACACCCCTGACATCCAACTCAACAGCTGGTAGATCAGCCAGGTACAGCCACTTAAAGTTACCAGCCCAGCGAGCCTTAACTTCGGACTGCTCTGTCAAGAGCCCACCACTCTCTGCTCTAACTGCAGTACATTTGGGGATGCACTTGGAGGAATGCAATGCACGAATTCCCCTGTAAGCAGGACTAGAATCACTTGACCACAGGTGATACTGTACACCCTCACAGATTCCTTGCACATAGGCCTCCTTGTCCTCCCTCAGTGCACGCACAGTTTTCCGCCTCAACTCCCTGAACAGATCAGCTCTGCCATTCAGCCTGGCCCTGTGACTCTTATCAATGGTATCCAGTGTCCCTTGAGAGACTAAATTTTTCTTTGCCCAATGGTGAGTTCCAAGACATCCACCGGCAACATCAAGGATGGTGATCTTGAAGGCACTCCACAACTCTTCAGGATTCCACAAAGCAACCAGACCCCCAAATTCCCACTCAGCCTGTTCGTAAACTCATCAGCTACCCTCTTATCCTTGAGCTTGCCAACATCCAGCGTCGGCTGGGATGGTGCCATTCTCCAGGATTTTTACTGCAACTTCAGAGTTGCTACAACAAGCCTGCAGTTGGCATTGAGGAACTGAGTGCAGTCGGTATTGAGGAACTGAGTGCAGTCGGTATTGAGAGGAAAATGCATTCTTCAACCAGTATTAACCTATAAAAGAAAATGGCAAAACTAAATTAGCTTAGATGATTGACAGGAATGTTAAAATTGGCTTGAGAAAAACGGAAATCCACAAAAAGACTGGAAATTCCATCCCAGTTTGGGGGAAATTGGCACATATCCCGACATTCACGACTCTTTTGGAAACAAACCTGGTCGCCATCTTGGCTTCTGTACATTTTGGCAATGAAATAGTATTTCCAATGAAATAGCAGCATGTCTGTAAATATGAAAAAAGTATTTCAAACATGTCTGTTACATGTCTGGTTTGCAAGATATCAGAATTTCTTTGGTAAAAGCTGATTTTCGAGTTTAGTGGTGGCCATCTTGAAATTCTCAAATTGCCTAAGCACGACTGTTTTACACCCACCTGCATTTCATTACATACACCCCAAACACAAATTATCAGCAAAGAAAAATACTTTAACCAAAAATTTGGGGTTACCGTCATGGCTGCCAGACTATGTATACGTGGAAGGCTATGGTATAATCCTGTTGTTTCTTCCTGATTAGCAAAAAAACAGATGATAAGCTTGAATCAAGTGCACCCTTTACAATGCTCATGTCTAATTATCGATATATTGACAATATGGAGCTTCCATAGCTTTCAAATAAATAAGTCCTGTATTTCTTAGTGTCAATGTTATATTGGTTTTGGAAACCATGATGGTGTAATCTACTTTGGCTTTCATCATAACAGCACATCGCTTATCAATTGTTTTAGCATCCAGGTGATGCTGAAAGTTGCTCAAGAACTCATGTCAGTTCATTATGTGTAGTCAGGATCTTTCGTAAAGGGGTCACACCAAAGTCTGCACAAAAGATCCATTAATCAAAATGCAACATTAGTTGCGGAATTAAGTAATCCTTGTGGTTTTATGCATTGCTATTGATAAGGATGCAAGGCTTTGTCCTTCCTCTGGTTTCAGCACAGAGACATATTCTGGATCACACATTGGTGGCAATGCCAATTGCTATGAGAATAGTAAGGAGAAGTGTCTCGTCCTAAATATCAAATTTGTACTTTTGTATCATAGCAAAACTGCAGCCAGTCTATTGTTAACGGAACCAGAGTTCAAACTTTGTGTAATGTGGTGGTTTGATATCTTTTTATTTTGCCAAAACGAAGTTTTTGCAAGATATGTTAGTCAGCTTGTATGTTTTTTTTTTGTTTTTTTTTCTTTTTTGTCTGTAATCACGTATAAAAAATTCTGCAGAGCACAGTTATCATCGGAAATTTTTGTAACTTTGCATATATCAGAGGCCAATAGAGGTCCCATTCAGTGCACAAAATTTTGAAGGTCAAAGGTCAAGGTCACTTTGGCGCAAATCAGGGGAGTCGACGAAACCCTTATTTTTTGAGTAATTTTGATCGGATCGTCTTCAAACTTCATGGGAATATAGTTCATGGTCTGGCGCTCAGCTGATTAATTTTTGGTGGCGATTGGCCTTGACCTTCATGGTTAGCACCTCAGGTCAAACATATTTGACTCCAAGGTCAAATTTTCAAGTTTTAGGAACCATATCGTGTAGTACCTCAAATTGAACACCTCGAAGAGTGCTTTCTAGATATGTCAAGCATGAGACATTATGACGTCATTTGGTGACGTTAGGAGGCAAAAGCATATTTTTCATGGTTACTCTGTAGAACAATTCTCATCGGAATCTCTCGTAGGCAGATATTCCTCAAGAAGTCGCTCCTGGTGGATAGCAGCTCTGTTCACCTCAGTGTGATCTCAAAGAAGTCACACGTGGTCACCTTTTGGCAAGATACGTCTCACCCGCAGGGTGACATTGGTTTATTTTTTATTTTTGTATGCCGAGTCAAGGCTCGTGGAATACCGTCATGCAGCTGAGCAGCAGGGCTGGGCTCTCCGAGAGGAGAATTTTGGAGTTCCTCGTTCATACGCTTATTGCGCAAAGCATGCTGGGTTGTGTGAAGAAAGTCACTTTGGAAAAGTTGTGTCTTCACTGGTTGAGCTTCGCCGATATTGCTGCCCTCCGATACCATACCAGGCACCGACACTGGCATGCCATTCTAAAAATTGATGATGTCCTTCTCAGGGTGTTGGTTGATCAGGGTGGAGAGGTCAACTGCATTTGCACGGTTACTCATATCGTGTTGAGCACCAGTTCCACCTCTATTATTGCTTGGTGCTTGGCTTCTTGATTTGTTTTTTTCTGCTCCTCTTTACTTTGTCATCAGGAGAGATTATCCCCCATTTCAAGCATCCTCCTGAGTCGAGAAGCACGGATTTTTTTTCCTTGCACCACACCAGTTTTGTGAGGATCAAACAAGTGTCCGCTGTGAGTGGCACATGACTGGCATGACTCTGTGCTCTGTTTCCTTTTCTATCCCCAGAATGGGTATGATCTTGTCCTGCGTGACTCGGGGACACTCCAGCCGGCTCGCACAGGACATTTTTCATTCATTTCCTGCTTCTTGATGGTGTCATGCACGGGCACGGATGGGTCCTGCATGGAGTGAGTGTCCTCCTCGAGGCGCTTGTGACAGTTCGTGTAACCCAGTGGACCACCTACCCCTCCACAATTGCTGATCACCGATGGACCCGGTGAACTTGGCGGGGGAGCACTGGACGGTTTCGGGACCAGTGGCAGGATGAGCCAGGATGCCTCCAGATAAGGCATGACCCATGAGTCCATTGAGGACTCCAGCAACAGTCCAGGCTCATCACAATGCACACTGGCCCTTCTTGCCATATCTAATGCCACCACAGGGCCAAGATGCAGGGATGAGTCATGCCCCAAATTCAGGTCGAAAAGTGTGATATTGGATGCCATGAGTGTAGTCTTCTCCCCCCATCTGCCATTGGTTTTCGCTGTGGGGACTGTGACAGTTCCAACAGGGTGTCCACATGGCATCGCTCGGGGTCCTGTTCATTGGAATGAACCACGTGTGTCCAGGTCAGCATATTTGGCACTGCACCAGATGGTGGGAGATCAGTCACAGCTGCAGCCAGGTAGTGACTCCCTCTGGGGCATGTCGCGAAGGTCCCAGGCAGGGTGATCGACTTACCAGATGGGACGGGATCAAACTGGGTGGCAGCGCTTTGGGTGGGGGCACCGAGACTTCCATCCTGGCATTGGACCTGGTGCCATGACACGGGCTTCTCATCAGACCTCATGAAAGTGGTGACATCCGCGGACACACACGGTCCATTGGAGACATGACCTGGATCTCCAGGTGGTGGGAGTTTGAGCAAACAATCTTTGCGCTTCCACTCCAGGCTGGAGATGTCAAGAGGTGGTTTGGCCTCAGGGTCTAAATGGCCATTCATCTTCACTGTCACCAATTCATGCCTTGTCACCAAACCTCCGGATTCACTATTACTTCAGGATTACGGGATGGAACTCCTGGAACCCTCTGGTTTTCACCATGCACCATCCAGTTTTTGCCAGTTTTAATGGTGAAAACTGTATAGTGCAAACGGCTGGATAAAGTGAGCAACAAACAACACTCAATCCCAAACACCACATCCACAAGTGCACAACACCCAATGAGAACCTCAACACTCACACAACCAACACCTCATCATGCCCAACCTGGACATGAAACCAGCCATGTTCGTGCCCTGGAAACACAAACACAAAAGCAACAACAAGCGTGCACTCGTGCTGACCCACACACATACAACACCAAATCACATGTAAATAAAAACAAAATACAGCAGAGCACCCCTTCAATGATGTGATTTCAAGTTTGTTTTTGCTTTTGCAAAATAAAATTATTTAATAAAAAAAATAAAGCCCTCCTCCATTTGACCCCGAGCACCAGCACGTGACCGGAAATGAGCGGTCGTATCGAAATACAAACGACATCTGCCGAGGCTCGGGGTCTATTTTTATCTGATGAAGCCGGCGAAACGTTGCTGGGTCTGCTCTCACTTTTTCGCTGAAATTAGCAGAGTCTATCTCGTTTTTACTTTTGGTTGGAAGCGCCTTCTTCTTCTCTAAAAATGTGTAATCCCAACCGCCCCAGTCTTGCATATATATATATATATATATATATATATATATATATATATATATATATATATATATATATATATATATATACACACACACACACACACGAGTGCGTGCCCGTACGTGCTTAATCCCGTACACCCATCACAGATTTTGCAACCAACGGATTTTGAAGGATCTGATGGATGACGTACCTACGGGCATGCCCGTACATGCGTGGCCGTACGGCCGTGCAAAAAAAACAATGGGAACGTCAATTGTGATGTCATGGCACCGTGTCCTGTCATTGGTTTGGTAAATAAATGACCATAACTTGGGAAACACTTGGGAAACGGATGAAGAAGAACAATATCAAACCTTGAAAAGGCACATACTCGGGGCCCCAGCAATATACCTGGCAAGTTTCAATTAGATCGGACCAGTGGTTGTCGAGAAACAGCGGTCACAGACACACACACAGACACACACACAGACACACACACACAGACACACACACACACACACACACACACACAGACAGACACACACACACAGACACACACACACAGATTGCTGGAATTATCGTTAGATGTGTGTGTGTGTGTGTGTGTGTGTGTGTGTGTGTGTGTCTGTGTGTGTGTGTGTGTGTGTGTGTGTGTGTGTGTGTGTGTGTGCGTGCGTGCGTGCGTGCGTGCGTGCGTGCGTGCGTGCGTGTGTGTGTGTGTGTGTGTTTATATATATACAGTGGGGAGAACAAGTATTTGATACACTGACGATTTTGCAGGTTTTCCCCTTACAAAGCACGTAGAGGTCTGTAATTTTTTATCATAGGTACACTTCAACTGTGAACGACGGAATCTAAAACAAAAATCCTGAAAATCACATTGTATGATTTTTAAATAATTAATTTGCATTTTATTGCATGAAATAAGTATTTGATACATCAGAAAAACAGAGCTTAATATTTGGTACAGAAACCTTTGTTTGCAGTTACAGAGATCAGACGTTTCCTGTAGTTCTTAACCAGGTTTGCACAGATTGCAGCAGGGATTTTGGCCCACTCCTCCATACAGATCTTCCCCAGATCCTTCAGGTTTCGGGGCTGTCGCTGGGCAACGCAGACTTTCAGCTCCCTCCAATGATTTTCTATTGGGTTCAGGTCTGGAGACTGGCTCGGCCACTCCAGGACCATGAGATGCTTCTTTCGGAGCCACTCCTAAGTTGCCCGAGCTGTGTGTTTTGGGTTGTTGTCATGCTGGAAGACCCAGCCACACCCCATCTTCAATGCTCTTGTTGAGGGAAGGAGGTTGTTGGCCAAGATCTCGCGATACATGGCCCCATCCATCCTCCCCTCAATACGGTGCAGTCATCCTGTCCCCTTTGCAGAAAAGTATCCCCAAAGAATGATGTTTCTACCTCCATGCTTCACGGTTGGGATGCTGTTCTTGGGGTTGTACTCAACCTTCTTCTTCCTCCAAACACGGCGAGTGGAGTTTAAACCAAAAAGCTCTATTTTGGTCTCATCAGACCACATGATCTTCTCCCATTCCTCCTCTGGATCATCCAGATGGTCATTCGCAAGCTTCAGACAGGCCTGGACATGCGCTGGCTTGAGCAGAGGGATCTTGTGTGCGCTGCAGGATTTTAATCCATGACGGCGTAGTGTGATACTTATGGTTTTCTTTGATACTGTGGTCCAAGCTCTCTTCAGGTCATTGAACAGGTCCTGCCGTGTAGTATGGGCTGATCCCTCACCTTTCTCATGATCATTGAGGCTCCACGAGGTGAGATCGTGCATGGAGCCCCAGACCGAGGGAGATTGACTGTTATCTTGAACTTCTTCCATTTTCTAATAATTGTGCCAACAGTTGTTGCCTTCTCACCAAGCTGCTTGCCTATTGTCCTGTAGCCCATCCCAGCCTTGTGCAAGTCTACAATTTTGTCCCTGATGTCCTTAGACAGCTCTCTGGTCTTGCGCATTGTGGAGAGGTTGGAGTCTGATTGAATTTTGTGTGGACAGCTGTCTTTTATGCAGATAGCGAGTTCAAACAGGTGCAGTTAATACAGGTAATGAGTGGAGAATGGGAGGGCTTCTTAAAGACAAAACTAACAGGTCTGTGAGAGCCGGAATTCTTACTGGTTGGAAGGTGATCAAATACTTATTTCATGAAATAAAATGCAAATTAATTATTTAAATATCATACAATGTGATTTTCAGGATTTTTATTTTAGATTCCGTATTTGATAGTTGAAGTGTACCTCTGATAAAAACTACAGACCTCGACGTGCTTTGTAAGTGGGAAAACCTGCAAAATCGGCAGTGTATCAAATACTTGTTCTCCCCACTGTATATATATATATATATATATATATATATATATATATATATATATATATATATATATATATATATATATATATATATATATATATATATATATATATATGTATATATATCTATGTATATATATATATATATATCTATGTATATATATATATATATATATATATATATATATATATATATATATATATATATATATATATATATATATATATATATATATATATATATATATATATATATATATATATATATATATATATATATATATATATATATATATATATATATATATATATATATATATATATATATATATATATATATATATATATATATATATATATATATATATCTATGTATATATATATATATATCTATGTATATATATATATATATCTATGTATATATATATATATATATATATATATATATATATATATATATATATATATATATATATGCAATTTGAGCACAGTAAATCCAGATTAAGCAGGTGCTATCATATGCTTTCCCATAATCCAATACTGATTTCAGGACTTTCCTCTCGCAGGATTTCTTAAGGCTTTTTATATTTCCACCAGATGTCACAGAGGACATGTTCAAATGAGAGAGCTTTCGTTGCAATTTGTTTGAGGTCATGCATGCATAATGCCTCTACTATTTATCTTAATTGAAAACCTCAAAATAATTGTTTACCTAAAGTAAAAACCTGATTAACTCATCATCAATTGATTGAATTATCCGACTGCCTGGATCATTAGCTGGGCTCCGTTCTTCATCAAAGTTTCGACCCTTTCAGCCCAGAACGTCTCCAAACGGTGTGTCCACAACCATTCTTGGCAGTGTGTTCACGACCTACCACCACCTCGGTTGTGTCCATACACATCTATGTAAGCCAAGGCTCATGATTGAACCAACCTACAAGAGGGTGGAGTGTCAGCACAACTGACAATGGAACAACTGGGAAACTGGCGGACAAGAGCACACGGATCATTGACCGGAGTGAAAAGAAGAGCCGGTCCTGATCTGCAGAACTGCTCATGTCCTTTTCCTACAATATTGCCTTCTGCAGCCTTTTGTGCGCAGTTACACATGGGAAGAAATGCGTAAAGCAATGAGTAATGTTCACTTGTCGCGGTATGAGGAAGCATACCGTTTGGTGATTCTTCTTATTAAGCTCCGCATAAAACCGCATTTCACACAGACGGCCTGGACGAAAACGTATATTCGTTTAATGAATGGAGTCCATTGGTAACGTGGAGTCCTGAAACTCCGCAGCAAGGTTTTGAAATTACCAAACGCTGCTCTGAAGACTGGGTGTAATTCATCACCTGATCTCGGAATCGTTTGAACGGAATGCTTTTTGCATTCACTTGGGCAGCCTTTCATCTGGTGGGCTTCGTTGCTGAATTTCACATGTGCTGACATTGAGGCTGGAGCTGTACAAATAGGTGAGCAAGCAAGAGAACAATTCACGAACATGACATGGGGGACACGAGAGGGTACACGATTTCTTATTTAGGTCCACCAGCATCATCATCGAGCGACCCCTAGAACTGCAAACGGTTATCCGTTGAGTCAGCTGTTTTAGGTGGGAGTTAGTGTTATGGTTGATGTTGACTTGGCGAGAAATATGTTTGTGACTAGAATGAAAGCCCATCAAAAATGACGAGTTGGAATTCTTTCATTCAAAATATTCAGACTGGAAGATATGGTTTGCAGCAAGAAAAAGTGTTATTTTAGAACACGACATGTACAAATGTTTCCCTATTTTCTTTATCTTCTGGGAACTTTCATTTCGAGGGTACAGCCTCGTGAGCATGCCAAAGCCTGAAACCTGAAACCTCGGCCTAGCATCAGATGTGCTATATCTTCTTTATTTATTAGACATCGCACGTGTGTAAATGAACACTCGTTTTACTCTGCGTGCATTACACCTCACGTGCAGGGGATTTCACCTCCCTGCGCATTGTATTTATTGTTTTTTTTTTTTTTAAACGCTTCTGTACACCGCCATTGAGGCCTGGTTGCAAGTCACCGTTTACATAGGGAAGCACAAAATAGTGGGGAACAGAGACATTAGGAGATCTGTGGAAGGGAGAGGGATGGGGTGGGGGGTAAACGGGGTAAACAAGATGGTACTCCAGGGATTTTCAGGAAGGAAAGCAGGGAATTTGTAGGAGGTGAGTTAAGGGTGGATTAACAGGGGAAGTAAAGATCAAGATTTTGGATGGGGCAAGATGTAAGATTTTGGTGAACAGCTGTATTGAAGACCTGGAGGGAGGAGTGGGATTGAAGAGAGTGTGGGACTTTGTTCCAGAGGCGGGGAAAAAAACGGAGTAATGAAAGGGTGAAAGTGAGCAGTGATTCTTAATTTTGGCAGTTTCACCAGAAGGGGGTTTTTGGTGAACCTTGAGCGCCCTGAAGAAATATCAGGGAGAAAGATCACAAATAGAGCAAAGGGGAGGGGGGAGGGGGGGCAAGACCGGAGAAGAGATGGCAGAATACAGAAAGACTACCAACGTGCCTCCAGTGAGACAGTGAGAGACCCAAAGAGTCGGCTTCATCGCAGGAGATACCAATGATCCTAAAAGCCTTGTTTTCCACAACATGAAGTCAAGCTCGGTGTGACACAGGAGCACCAGCCCAGAGAAGGAGCAGTACTCCATCAAAGTGATATCATATAGCACGATATTTCAAAACATGATGGACGGATTCGGACGAAACTTGGTGGACAGGTTGGGTGTGTGGCATGGACGAAGTGATTCGATTTTGGTGAAGATCTGAATCCGGATCGGGATGCGATAATTATTTAATTTTTTAAGTGAGTCTTCACCATTGAGAGATTGGGCCAAAAACGATATCTCGCCTGATATTTAAAAAAAAATGCATATAAAAAAAGATGTATTGATGTATTTTGGTGAAGATCTCATGGATCAGGCACTACGGGGCAGAGGTATGTGCTCTACCATGTGCCCTTCAAGTTTGTTTGTTTGTCTGTCTGTCTGTCTGTCTGTGTCTGTTTGTTTGTCTGTGTACAGTACATCTCAAAAAAGTTGTAGACAGATCCGGATGAAATTTGGTAGACAGGTTGAGAGTGTGACAAGGATGAACTGATTAGATTTTGGTGAAGATCCGGATGTGGATCTGATAATTTTTTAAAGTGATTCTTCACCATTGGGCTAACCAATATTATTGCATGATATCTCAAAAGGTTGGGGACGGAATCGGATGAAACTTAGTGGGCATGTTGGGTGTGTGTGACCATGATGAATTGATTCGATTTTGGTGAAGATCCGAATCCGGATCTGACTACTGGAATTTTTTACTGATTCTTCACCATTGGGAGATATGGCTAAAAGCGATATATAGCACGGTATCTCAAAAATGCATTGGGCCCGATATGTTCTTGTGGATCATGCATTACAGGACAGAGGCATGCGCTCTACCGAGTGCCCTTCTAGTTAAGTTTGTTTCCATGTTAGCAACTTTCCAAAAGTGATGTGAAAATGCATGCTGTTTTGTTAATTAAAACTGTAATTTTGTTTTCCAATAAATCTTCTTCAAATATCATATATATATATATATATATATATATATATATATATATATATATATATATATATATATATATATATATATATATATATATATATATAATTTCAGTGTTAACTTTCCGTTGGCTTTCCCTCCATGTAATAAAAATTCGAAACTGGATGCGTAATCCCATATCTGCTTTACCGCCTGTTTACACTGTTCTGCTTTGCCTATGAGAACCCACAATCAATACCATGAACTGCTACATCATTCACAATCTGCACAGAGTAGATTATGGAGTTGGCGAGCAGGATGGCCTCGACCCTCGAGGTAACCTGGGTTTGAATGGTTAAGCTGTCTCACCTGGGTTTGAATGCCGACCCGGCTAAAAACTGTCATCCTAGTGTTTCATAGGCAGAGTGAATAATCATCAATGCGTGTGCCGTCCCTCGGTTGGGCGTTAAATGGGTGTCCCGTCTACCGGCATTATTTGGTGGATGTCGAAGATCCCATGGTGTTCTTCGTGAAGAGTAGGTGAGCTATCGCCGGCACCCTGAAGAAATTACAAATTCCTGTCCCAACCTACAGAGGGCACAGCGACACCCTCAGCCAATGATGCTATCCCACAGCCTTGTGCTCCATAACGAAAGAAGATGGAGGGGGGTGGACAGCGTGGGGAGGGGTCTGATGATCAAGACAAGTATGACCTGATCATCCATCATCCACGATCTGAACATCGTAGATTATGGGCTGGGGAAGAGGGGCCAAGACCATAAGCTGATGTATCATTCATGATGTGCACATAGTAGATTACGGAACAGAAAATTGCGCTGTGTGGGTTTTTGGCGGCTTAAATTCGGTGCAATTATCGAAATGCGCACCGGTTGGTGACAAGGAGCTAAGGGAGGGCTGGGGTTGAGTTCCCAGCTCCACGCTCTAGCCTGTTGGATGTCACTTTTCATTACACCTGAAAGCCGACCTTCGTTAGCGCAAGGCCCTCGATTCAGCAGCCCTCGCTTGAAAGGGTTTATTTTAATTTGGTTTCATATGCGTCATTTAAGACTGACTGAATTACTTACGTAGTATTAGATCAAAGTGAGAAAAGGAGGTAGAAATAACAGACAGGTTGACTTTTACAAGTGCACGTACTTCAGAGATAAATATACAATGGTTTGATGGAGTCAAGTAGATATTTAAAGTGGTACTCATTGTATTATATCAAATGAAAATACTCTCCCATGTTCGAACCAAATGAATCTACAATTTGAGCAAACAGGATCTACAGTATACTATACGCATACTGTCCTTGCAGTGCATCACAGAGGACCATGTTTTGAGACCGGTAATGCATGTAGGTCTGGCAGGATGGTCTAGACTCTAGATAGATAGAGGGACGCACACTCGCCTCTAAGCTGTATAATAGCCTGGGTTTGAATCCCAACCAAGCTATAAACTGTCATCCCGTTGTTTTACGGACAGGGTTAGTCATCAATGGGTGTAACGTCCCTCAGATGGAGGTTAAACTGGACGACCCGTCTGCCGATATTAATCGGTGAATGTTAAAGACACTACGGTGTCCATTTGCGAAGAGTCGGTGAGCTATCGCTGGCACCCTGATCCAATTCAACTCCTTCCATAACTACTGCTGGGAAGGCAATTGCATACCACCTAGTAAAACCCTTGCCAAGAAACTGCTTCAGTAGTACTGAACCTGCTTTCAGGCAGAACCGCAGAATACGAATAACGTACAGTATGTAGTCCTTGTTGCTCAGAATGTATCTACGTAATTTGGGTTGTGAGCAGAAAGCAATTTTATTAGATTGCATTAGGTGTTGTTAATTGTTGAAGATTGTGGGAAGAGGCTATCCGCACCTATCCACCGGGAAAGAATATTGGGAAATGGAAATCAATGGATACACACAACAAAAAACATCACCTCCTGCAATCCCCACCCTCTCCCCAATGTATCGACGTCATACAGTATCAAAGAGAAAATCACCTTCTGGCATCACAAGGAGAGGGACGACAGGTAAGTGGTTGTATTGTACCTGTCGGCAGACTAAGAGGGTACTATTATAGGGTTCGAGCTTTTTGTATGAATTCGGGTTTTTTTGGTGTGGGAAAGGTAGAAGGAGCATTTTTGGATTTAACCTGATGAGAAAAACCCGTTCCCAACTGGAACATCCAGGGGAAGATTGGGGGGGGGGGTGGGAGGAGGGGTCATGTGTATGTGCACATGCTCACCGTTCTACATACTTGAGGTCCATTTGTATTCAGAGTCCTTTTCGCCTTAATTAGACATTTTCAGGGATTATTTTCACACTCGCTCGCCTGTGATGCTTTCAAATTGGTCAGAGATAGTGGGAGGGGGCATGTTATTATCCTTATTATTATAGTTATTCTCATTACTATTATTGTTAATATCTTCTAATAACATTAATAGTATTAATATGCTGTTAGGATTTTTGCCGACATACCATTTTGAACGAGAAATGTCCTCCGAAGGTGAAATGCTCTACATCCTGCTTCTTCCAGTGTGTTGGTATCATTATCATTTCCATGCGTGCCTCCAGTCACCTCGCTGACGGGTTTAATCAAAAAAACAACATGTTGTACTTCACAAACATATCACATGTCTATTAGGGTGTTCCTAAAAAAAAACGAAGTCTGAAAAAGATAACCTCCAACCAACCATTCAATTCCATTAGCTTCACAAATGTTCCAATATTTTTTTTGTTTTAATCAAATAATATTTAGAACTTGTACAACACAATCAAAGTTTTCGTTATATGTCCTCTTTCCTTCGATGTCTTTCTAGTCATGTCCATTGTGCACGTAATTATGACAAAACCATATTATGGGATAACTAGTAAATAAAATATCTTAACAACAGAAATGACATTTCCTTTCACACGTGTGGACATTTTAATTGATGGCAAACGTTGGGATGCAAGAAATACCACTTTGTACAGAACTAATTGGCAAGGATCACTTACTGAATTTAATCCACTTTTTGATATATGCTACAAAAGACACGTAAATTTTCTTTCAAATTTGAACACGTTTGTTGTCGAACTTTCATAACATTGAGACAATTTACAGGGCTCGAGAACGACAATGCTACATTTGAAAGCTTTGACAATATTTTTGAGCAAAGAGGAATCAAAATACCAATAACAACAATTTACGTTCATTTATAATTATCCTGTCCACTGTTAGTTAATAATATAGATTAGAGGTGGCATCCAGGTCACCCCCACCACAACATAGACGATGGCGGCTATTACGTTATTCTGGGGGTGGGGGGGTGGGAGGGGGTACCATGCATCATGCATACCATGCACTTATTGTGGCCTGGATCGCTTTAATGGCCCCAGCCTACGTTGGTGCCGATGCTCGTCACACTCCACATGTTCATATATATATATATATATATATATATATATATATATATATATATATATATATATATATATATATATATATATATATATATATATATATATATATATACACACATGTTGCTGATCCAGGGTTCGAGGCTTGCCACAAGGGGAAGAACTTGGATCACTCCCAAACACCCGGTCCTGAGACAGCCGGGCATAGATAACTCCGCGCACCAGCAGGTTGCTAAGCAACCACGAACACTGATTGGCACTGCCAATCTGAGCAGGGTTACACTACTTAGCGTGATACCTCACCTGTGGATGGCCGGCTAATCATGGTCAGTTCCCTCAGCGCACACTCGGATTACTGCCGAGCGTTACAGTGAGTGTGCGCTGGCTGACAAAACAAATTATTGGGGTAGAACGTCCCGTCTAACCTTACTTGTGCACTGTGTCGGACCAATTAAGGAAAAGACAACTGAGATAAATTGGACATGGCAACAAACAATTATTTATTACAAACACACAAGCAAGCAATCATTTATAAACAAGTATTTACAAGCAAGACAGCAAAATACATATAAGAGCAGATTTAACCATAACACATATTCTTCTTCAATCTTACTTAATCAAAAGACGTGGCCATCATTCACTCAAAAATCAAAGAATAAAACATGTATGTATATATATATGAATATATATATATATATATATATATATATATATATATATATATATATATATGTATATATGAATATATATATATATATATATATATATATATATATATATATATATGTATATATATATGTATATATGTATATATGTATATATGTAAATATATATATGTATGTATATATATATATGTATGTATATATATATATATATATATTGTTTCGAATTCGCGCCCGCCGGCGTGCGTGCGGCCACGTAACTCGAATCGCGGCACATCGCCCACTGGACGGACAGTTCCGTCGTGACCCTCTCGGACTAACGCCGGGAACTAGTCACGGGTGGGCCTTTCGGCCTCACCACGATCGTGCCAATCGGCCCCCCCGCGTGGGATAGGGTTGTTTGCCAAATTTGACCTACCTAAGTACCCACACGGAGGGTAGACTGGGCGATCGCACCTCGCCGCAGGTCGACTTCGGACACGGGCCACTTTAAGCGACCCGTTCCGTACTATCGGGATAACCGAGCGGTGTTATCGTCAACCTCGACGGTTCCGATTAATTATCGGGCGTATTTAGCCCACTACCAACTCTTTACGTGAAGTAAGATGGAGATTCAATTAAAGAAAAGACGAAGCGAAACGGGAAAAACAGTTCAACATAAGGCACATTTATTCCACGGCAAACGGAAAGCACACATATACAATTACAACAATTATGCACCAAAAGCAAATGTAACAAAAGAAACATAATGCAGATCTACTACCGACTACGCGAGCACACGGCAACACTTACACAGTTTTACTTTACAGACAGCGCCGACAACACATATACTCAAAAGCAAAAGAAAGGGCCACCCTCAACGACAAGGGGGCAGACGTGGTCTGTGGGCGCGAGATCGGACGGAGCCTACCCGTCTTGTGATGAGCCGCAAATGTCGCGGCGGTGCCCCGACTCTGCGCTCCACCGCGGGTTTCGTTGGCACTGCTTGGAATGGGGTGGGAACGGGGCCCCCTTTTCGCACTATCTCAGCGTGGGGGGAAACAGGTGGGGTTGTTGATGCTCTGGGGAAAGAGGATAGCTGGCTTGCTTGGGTCCCGCGACGAGCGACTCCACTGGAACCTCGACCGCGTTCCCGGCTTCCGCTCTCTGCAGCTCGCCGACAGACTCCGAACCCCGACAGACCGACTCTCCTCCAGACCCGTCTTGACTGCTGCTGCCACACTCCGTCGCCGCCACACCCCTCCAACTCGCCCGAGCCCGAAACAGAAACTGACTGAATTCGCCCCGCGCTCGGCGCTTTATAGTACGGCAGGAGAATCCATATGCAAAGTTCCGGATCAGGATGGGCTCGGGGGCGGAGCCACGCTCGCCCATTGGACGGAGGAAAAGTGGGCGTGAACCTCCCCTGATCCTCGAATTTGCATATATCGATTCTACTCCGACATGCCTGGAGGCGGGGCCAAATCGCCCCGCGCTTAATGATTGGACGGAACAGAAGTGGGGGTGTATCATTCCTGATCCAACTTCCCCTCGGAAAGGCCGCTCTTTGCACCCGCGGCTCAGCGCGCGACCTGTACGAGGCCAGGACAGCCTGACGCTCGGCGTCCACAAGCGGCGCGGGAACGGCCGCAGAAGGAGAGGCGAAGGTGGTGGAGGGCCTAAAGTGGCGATGATGGCCATGGCGACGCTTGGAATGGTGGTGATGCGATGTTTACGGGAGCGAGCCGTGACGGTAAAGGTCGTGGCTGTTGGCGTTGTTGTTGTTGTGAAGCGGCGTTGCAGTTGGTGGTTGTCGTGTGATGGCGGTTGAGACGTGGTTGGTTCAAAATAAAGATAGAACAGAAAAACGGCTATCTTAAAGGGTCGCAGCCCGAATGAATCACATTTATTCCCCCTAAACAACGGGTTTGGGGCTAACTACACATGTACTTACAGAGATATCTCACCTACGGGACCTGAATGGTGGTTTGCGAATTTCCTTAACCACAATACTACCCCCTCCCCTTTTTACAGACTCGTCCCAAGTCGTCAAATTTCCGTGTGCCATCATGTGTAGTTCTCCCCGAGTACGTTTTACCTACGGATCCCTGAGTGCGACATTCATGGTATTCGTGTCCCCAAAATAAATAACCTGAGGGCTGAGTAACTAACTAAACGAACCCACTCACACAGACGACTTAAATAAAATTGCCGGCGCTAAGACAGACATGCCGGGGGCGCACTCATATGTACAGTACATCTTAACCTTAACTTACAAATTTTACACTAAACCATGGCCCAGGATCAATGGACTCTGCAAAAAGAAAGCAGTTAGCAGGGAGCCAGGCTGCTCGCATGCAGTCTCTGGCTCAAACAATGCAGGTGACAGGGAACGTGGCTGGCTGCTCACACGCATTCCAAGGCCGTCCCTTTTTGAACTGAACGCAGTGAACCACAACGGTGCATGGGCTGCACAAACGCAGTCTCCGTGCCAGCTCAAGTGGCACACGCAATGAGCTCAACGGATGGACGGATGGATGGATGGATGGACGCAAACACGGTGCACGGGCCGCCACTGCAGGCCCGTGTTGTAGCTGCCAACAGGGCAGTTCTCGCAGCTTGCAAACTGTTGCCTTGCGGATCCTGGCGCACATGGAAATGAACAGGGGGGGGGGGGAAAGCAAAATTGAACGGGACTGGTGAACAGGGGCAGTGGTAATGGCAAAGGTGAGCAGGCAACCACAGCCTGCAGAACAAGGCCATTGCAGGCAAACCCAGCGGCAGATGAACTGGCCGGCACAGGACTTGCAGAAAACAGCTGCAGACGATCAGGCCAGCACAGGCCTTGCAGCAAAACAACAGCTGCCGGTGAAGTGGGCCGGCACAGGCCTTGCAGAAACACAGCCGGCAGATGAAGCTGGCCAGCCTTTGCCGTTCAGTGGAGGTGGTGGAGGGAGTGCGGTGGTGCTGGCCACTCAGAAGGCGGGCTCGGACCTGCCTACTGTCTCCCTCCCACCTATCGCCTTTGCCTGTCACCGTCCCTACCCACTCCCTTAAATTGTCAAACCCAATTTAGCCCCAACTTATTTTTTTTTGTTTTATTTCCTTTTTTTTACTTCCCCACTATAAAGCGTCCCCGAACCCCCTTTATCGTCCTTGTTCGGCGAGCCTATCCTGTCACCTAGCCTACTCCCAACCCCTACGTTCCCTTCCCGGAGGGGAACAAGGGAGAGCTAGCGTCCTGTGTCGAGGCCCAATGAAGCCCCAGGATGGCCTCCCCAGACTTCAGCGATCTATAACACAAAGTGGATCCAGCGGCCCACAACGAGAGCGAAGGGATAGATGGTGCGGAGGGGTACACTTCCTAATCTACCCTATCCATTTAACCTTTAAACTACCCCAGGGCTTTCAACAAGCGCCTCTCGCTTAAACTATTGGTTCTAACAACCCAGATTCCCGTCGCCTGTGTTGGTGTCCTCACAATTTCGGGCCTCGCCCCCCAATTTTCTTTCCGTGCCCTCACACAGTCTCATGGCTGGGACGCGTAGCTCCCTTTGGCAGGCACGACCCTCTGCTGAATCTCCAGCTCTGGCACCCCCGGGCACTACACTGCCTCCGAGCCTACCAGCTCCCTAAACACCGGGGAGTGCCCCCATGGCACCTCCCCTGAAACGCACACGTGGCAGGTTGGCTTCCCGGGCCCCTTTCCGAGGGTCACCCGTGCCCACAACACTGCCCACGTGGCTAATGGCGCCCCGGCCCCCCGCACCAAGCAGACGCACCCGTGCCCACTACGCTATCCCGGCCCCCATGGGCCCTTGGCCTACCACGGCCAACTAGCCCGGTGCCCGGGGTACCCACTCAGCGATACTCACCTTTCGCAGCCACGCTCCCAGCCCGTCAACAGGGCTCCTGCATCCCTCCAAATGGGTTTCGAGTCTACATTCACACCAACAACAAAACGACCTCCATTTTTCAATTTCACTAACCCCCTAACTCACTCTACACTGACCCCGGGGTCCCTTGGGCGGGAGTCACTCCTCCCCCCAATCACTCATCGCACCATGCATTCCACATTCGCTCCACACACACAGACCCGCTGGCCTCACTCACTCAACATGTACTCACCTCACAACTCACCAACTCTTCAACACGCACACCGCTGAATTCTGCCATCCTGCGAACTACATCCCCTAACTAACTCGTGCTCCCACGTCGTCCCTTAAACTATAGCACTTTCCTTTTAACACTACGTAGCTAAACTACGTCCCCGCTACACATTCACTGCCTGTCACTGTCCTCAAACTTCCATAAATCATTTCCCAATCCTAAATCTGACTATAATCCCTCTAACTAATCCATTCCACGGGCCCCATGAGGACTTACCCCTGCCCCATGGAGCCGGTCTAGCTAAGCTAACCCTTCCCCCTAACTAGTTTCATCCTGTGCCCAGGCCAGGGGGATCATCCACCCCTTGCCCGGGAATCCTGTGCACCCAAAAGTGAGGCTTGCTTTTTTTTTTTCCCCACATGCGCATCACCAGTGCAGAAACTCACAGCTCGCGCACTTTGCACCTGCCCGTGACGTCATGCAGCTGCACGTGTACCTCGTCCCTCCTTGGACGGTACCATCCGGCAGGGATACCCCTCCTGCCGGATTCCAACCCCACGTGCAGCCATGACGTCACCGTGCGTATAAAAAAACACAAACCCCATGTCTCGAGGGGTTCCCCACGCGAACACATGTGCTTTGCCCATTGGAGCTTAACACACACGCCCGCGTGGAGAACCCATCCAGTCCAAATTCGTTTACCTGCCTAAACTTTGTCCGTCCGCGGGATCGGCAAATCCACCGCTGGCGTTTCCGGACCGCGACTTCACTCCCGCAAGCGAGCACGTGGGGGCCTCGTGCGTTGCACAGCACGGACCTCACGCTCGCTGCTGGGTGAACCCGGCGCGGTCCCCAAAACAGCTACAGCCGCTACTCGGCTTTTGTCTCTCTGTCGCCGTCCCCGTCGCCATTCAACACACGCACTCCCGCGTGCCACGACACTCACACTCCACCCATTACATTCACACCGGGAGACGCGGCTGCATGCTCACGCATGCCGACCGACATCTCCCTCACATACCGCTCTCTCACACACACGGTCTCCCTTGCACTCGGCCGTTCACTCACTCGTGCCGTTTCCCTCACACAAACCATACTACTCACACACGCGGGGGCACTCGCCCACGGTGTCTCATCCACACACCGTCCCTCACTCACACACGCGGGGGCACTCACCCACGGCGCGCTGGGAAGCACGCCCTTCGGCACACTTGCCACCACACCACTCACACATGGGGTCGCTTCCACACACGAGGACGCACTCATACCTTGCACCACACACACCGGGACAACCACACTGGGGATTCGTGTCCCCACAAGGGTCTCCGGGGCCTCTATACCCCCCAAGCTTTCCGTGCACCTGTCCACAGCACTCGTCCCCTCGACCTCGCAAAGCACGACCGAACCCACCTGGTCGTGATCCGCCTCAAGGGGGCATACTCCCTCCCCTCGTTCCTGGAGGAAGCTATCCCGCTGCTCGCACTGGGTCCCTACACGTTCCGCGAGCTCCCCGTCATGGTCATCCAGTACCTCTGTGTGTGTGCGTCTCTAACCCCGTCTTCATCGTGAAGTCTTCCCTCTATCGTTCCCATCTCCCGTGTCTCTGTACATTTATTCGTTTCTGTTGTCCCCTCGTGTCTATTAGTCTCTGCTTCTTTCTGGCGTCTTCCCCTTATCTTTATGTCGGTCAACCTTGCTTTCTCCTCAAGTCGCTCCCGTCCTTCCCTCTGTTTCACTCCTTGCTCTTTCACGATCTCCGCGTACCTCATCCTTGCTTTCCGTCTTAATTGTTCTTTTCTCTCCCTCGCAATTCCTTTCACCTCGTCTCTTGTCTCCCTCGTGCACGTCTCCGTCACCCCAATTAGTTTTTCCCTCTCGGTCACCGTCACTGTTGCTTTCTCTGTCACCTTCACAGTTCTCGCCCAACACGTCCCCCGAATTACTTTGTCACCCGCCTCCACCGCGGGCCTGACAGCCGTTGCACACCCTCCCAGCTCGTTCGCTCCCACACGTGGCGTCGCCATTTTGAGCTCCGCTGCCATTGCCTTCATGCCGGCCTGCAGGCTTCGGCCCATGTTCTGCGTCGCACCTCGCAGTTCTTTCATTTCTTCCTTCATTCCTTGCGCATTTGTTTCCGTATTCGTTTTTATTTCGTTCATTTGCTTGTTCATGCCTTTTATTTCGTTTTTCATTTCATTTGTGTTTGTATCCATCTTTTCTGTCATTGCCGCCAGCATGGCGCAGAGCTGGGCCATGTCGGGTGCACTCGGTTCGACAAGGATTGGGGGGTTTTGGCGGAGAGGGGGAGGGGAGGTGTCATCCACCGCGGCCGCCGCCGCACCTATTTCGGGCTCTGGGTTCAGTTGGGAGAGTTCGTGTTCCTGCACAACCAACATTTCCTGCACCGGGATTTCATCCTGGACCATGGATTCTAAACATTCTAAATCCATTTCTAATACCCCCGGCTCCCGCTCGCCTTGAGACGCCATCTTATTTCTCGTAATGGGTTAATTTGAATCGCTCGTAATTTGGAGGGAATCGGGGGTCGCTCCTCTCACCCCTGGACCGATTCCGTGAATTTAGCTGGAGACAGGAGAGCCCGTTTTCCCGCTCTCCGACACCAGTGCCGCGAGGAGGGGGGTGGGGTGAGCTTGTGTCCCACGACCTGACACCAGTGTTGCGAATTCGCGCCCGCCGGCGTGCGAGCGGCCACGTAACTCGAATCGCGGCACGTCGCCCACCGGACGGACAATTCCGTCGTGACCCTCTCGGACTAACGCCGGGAACTAGTCACGGGTGGGCCTTTCGGCCTCACCACGATCGTGCCAATCGCCCCCCCGCGTGGGATAGGGTTGTTCGCCAAATTCGACCTACCTAAGTACCCACACGGAGGGTAGACCGGGCGATCGCACCTCGCCGCAGGTCGACTTTGGACATGGGCCACTTTAAGCGACCCGTTCCGTACTATCGGGATAACCGAGCGGTGTTATCGTCAACCTCGACGGTTCCGATTAATTATCGGGCGTATTTAGCCCACTACCAACCCTTTACGTGAAGTAAGATGGAGATTCAATTAAAGAAAAGACGAAGCGAAACGGGAAAAACAGTTCAACATAAGGCACATTTATTCCGCGGAAAACGGAAAGCACACATATACAATTACAACAATTATGCACCAAAAGCAAATGTAACAAAAGAAACACAATGCAGATCTACTACCGACTACGCGAGCACACGGCAACACTTACACAGTTTTACTTTACAGACGGCGCCGACAACACATATACTCAAAAGCAAAAGAAAGGGCCACCCTCAACGACAAGGGGGCAGACGTGGTCTGTGGGCGCGAGATCGGACGGAACCTACCCGTCTTGTGATGAGCCGCAAATGTCGTGGCGGTGCCCCGACTCCGCGCTCCACCACGGGTTTCGTTGGCACTGCTTGGAATGGGGTGGGAACGGGGTCCCCTTTTCGCACTATCTCAGCGCGGGGGGAAACAGGTGGGGTTGTTGATGCTCTGGGGAAAGAGGATAGCTGGCTTGCTTGGGTCCCGCGACGAGCGACTCCACTGCGACCTCGATCGCGTTCCCGGCTTCCTCTCTCTGCAGCTCCCCGACAGACTCCAAACCCCGACAGACCGACTCTCCTCCGGACCCGTCTTGACTGCTGCTGCCACACTCCGCCGCCGCCACACCCCTCCAACTCGCCCGAGCCCGAAACAGAAACTGACTGAATTCGCCCCGCGCTCGGCGCTTTATAGTACGGCAGGAGAATCCATCTGCAAATTTCCGGATCAGGATGGGCTCGGGGGCGGAGCCACGCTCGCCCATTGGATGGAGTAAAAGTGGGCGTGAACCTCCCCTGATCCTCGAATTTGCATATATCGATTCTACTCCGACGCGCCTGGAGGCGGGGCCAAATCGCCCCGCACTTAATGATTGGACAGAACAGAAGTGGACGTGTATCATTCCTGATCTGACATCCCCTCGGAAAGGCCGCTCTTTGTACCTGCGGCTCAGCGCGCACCCTGTACGAGGCCAGGACAGCCTGACGCTCGGCGCCCACAAGCGGCGCGGGAACGGCCGCAGAAGGAGAGGCGAAGGTGGTGGAGGGCCTAAAGTGGCGGTGATGGCCATGGCAACGCTTGGAATGGTGGTGATGCGATGTTTACGGGAGCTAGCCGTGACGCTAAAGGTCGTGGCTGTTGGCGTTGTTGTTGTTGTGAAGCGGCGTTGTGGTTGGTGGTTGTCGTGTGATGGCGGTTGAGACGTGGTTGGTTCAAAATAAAGATAGAACAGAAAAACGGCTATCTTAAAGGGTCGCAGCCCGAATGAATCACATTTATTCCCCCTAAACAACGGGTTTGGGGCTAACTACACATGAACTTACAGAGATATCTCACCTACGGGACCTGAATGGTGGTTTGCGAATTTCCTCAACCACAACAATATATATATATATATATATATATATATATATATATATATATATATATATATATATATATATATATATATATATATATATATATGGATCAGGTGTAGGACGAGGGTATCAGGAGTTATCATTGTACATTTACATGAAGCTGATGGACAACCAGCTTCAGAGTTTACAGGATTTGAACCTCCCATCTAAGTGCTCTGATGGAAATTCCAAACACATCAATCCAAGTCTTTCACTTCATTTTTTTTTTTTCACAAACAAAGACATGTGCACACACACACACACACACACACACTCACATTGCAGGTGGGGAGTTATCGGGCATGTGTGGAAGATATGGGGGAGGAAGTGAAAAACTACCATATTTGTGTATGCAATGGACACAATTCCCCTTTCAGGTGATACACTGTACTAAGTTCCACTTATACTGTACGTCAAGGAAACTGTCCCACATGCTGATGACTACAGTATGTGTACAAAAGTGTTTGTCTCATCTCTGTTTTAGTTATCTTCATGTGGTTTCAGTACTTATCAGAAACTGTACCACCATCTCAGCAATTTGTACTTGCATCCACCTGATCCCCTTGAGGTTCTGTTATCTGTAATGCAAAAGGTTTTTCTTTTTCCCCTTATATGGAATTTACATTCTAGAAAAGGAGTATTGTCATCACACTCCTCCGTCCGTCCATCCGTCTACTTTTTCAAATCCTTCGGCCAAACCGCTGGGCCGATCCGGATGAAATTTGGCCTCAACATCCCTCTCCTGACTGGTAACAAGAATTGCAAAGCTCCTTCCGGTCACATGACTTTAAGTATGTAAAAATGGCCGATTCAGTAAATTTCTTCAAATATCTTCTTCTCCCATTTGTGTGAGCATACAAACTACCAACCAGTCTGATGATAAACGGTAACTTTGTTTTATTAATTAATATGATTGTTAACTTCTGCCTTGATGAGAATACTTAATGTGGTCAATCATTTGTGACGCAATAAGTTATTGTTTTAAATGGCACTGGTATCAAGTTGTTGTTTCGAATGCAGCATGTGGGCGGCTGGTTGCATCATTTTTCTGGAAGCATGGCTGTACTGATGATGCAGTGCCCCTGTTACCAGTAAGCTGGTACTCATTTTACCGACCTCGGAAGGATGACAGGCTGAGTGAACCCACCTGGTGTGACCTCAACGGTGCAACAGGGGCTCAAACTCAAGACCCTAATATCTTAAGCCAGCCAACTTAACCGTTAAGCCAACACCGGGCTTTACTGGTAACAAATTAAAACACCAAAGGATATAATTGCTAACTTTGACTGAAAACCCATCAAGTAGCTCTTTCAGGTTATTGATTTCATCATGAAATGAGAGGAAGCATAGACCCCTTTATATCGAACCTGCATCGTTGATGAAAGTGAATCATCCTTAATATGTCTTGTGTAAGGCTTGAATATGATTGCAAAGACTTACCACCACCAACCATTCCCATGAGTTCTGGCTCACCACCTTCAAGTGTAATGCCTCACACAATAACGTCTGTGGAAAAGACTCACGGAGAACCGGCACGCGACATCGAACGCCCAAGGAATATCCATAAAGAGAACCTCAGTCTCGAATGCATTGCGTTTCACCGTCGACTTCGAAGCATGTGTGTGTCCAAAGCGAAATGGCTGCGATGGAACCAAAATTGATGATCTGACGTCCGCAATGACCTGACTTAACATCCTCTAACGATAAATGTTAGTGAGGGGAGAAAGACTGATAGGGTGACAATCAGGATTGGCTTGTCTCCTTCATCATGAATTGGGGTCAATTCCACTGCTTCCCAGGAAGAAGGCCTTGAGAGGAAAGCATTTTGAACACTGTGAATTGATGTTTGTATCAAGAGACGGGTTTTTTTTGTTTGTTTGTTTTTGGATATCCACGTATTTAGAAAAATCTTAAACAAAAAATAGTCATATTTCCTTCAACAACGAGAGGTAAAGTGTAGTTGAGTTGCAGGGTCATACAATAATAAACACATGCACCCTGGCCCCTTCGGCCAAAGAGCATGGTATTTAGTAACAAAATATCTCCTGACAACTTGCATGCCGATTGTGCGTTGAAGCTCCATAACTAAACGCATCTCTCCAAATAAATAAATAAACGCTTTGACACTTCTAAAACATATCCCAGGTGTCCATTGACCTTTTACTTTCTGGCCCGAGTTGAGATTTTTTACCTTTGCCCTTTGACAGTGCGTCTGGCCATATGGCCATCTTAAAGAGATTCTCATTCCCTCAATGGGACTTCAAAGGGGGTTTTCAACTCTGCCAGTGTCATATCTAAATCCTAAAAACATTTTCCTCCCTAATAAAACCCGGGCCCAGTGGAATTCCACGACTTTATCTCAGGACTTAGACCCCATCAATAATCATAAAGACTGGTGGCACTGGACGCTGTTATTCCATTGCAGACTATACCGTAGTCTTATACCTACTGAAAAGGCACCTCTTACTGTTATTACACAAATCAACAACCTGAATGAGATGATTTTCACACACAAGGGCCATCCACCCGATCACGTGATACTGATGTGCAAGATCCTCGGTGCTAAAGAGGAAGACAATTAACATGAAAGCGAACTTACTTTTTATCAGCTTGAACAGCAGCAAAGTGTGTAAAGAGATCCATTTTGATTGCTGAAGATACTTGGATCCAATGAATACATTGGACATTTACATGATGGGTCAGATAGCAATTGACCAGAGATTTAATAGAAGAAAAGGAAATCTTTGTCCATTTTTCAAACCGTAAACTGTCTTATCCTGTGATGACGAAGATTGTTTCTCTTTTATAGCATTTTCTTGAAGGAGTTCTTGTCATTGCATGCCCTTTTTGTTGAGATTAACTCGACCTTTTCTGAAGATCAACGATGAAGCTGGGTGGGTGGCCATTTAAGTTACAGACTCCTAACAAGACATCGTATTACGATGGAGAGCCTCACCACAAACTATAGATTACAGTAGATTCGAGAATATTAATGATCTTTTTTAAAAATAGAACTGCGTACACACACACACACACACACACACACACACACACACCGATAATATAAATATATCCTGTGCCTTCCCTTCAGTAAGGATAATGCTAATGTAGGTGGGGGGTGAAGAAGTCCAAAAACTCCATACTGAACCAACGGAGAGAATGTCGAATTGAGATTGAGAATAGCTGCACAGAGGTCTCCATTCACAAAATAAATATTGTATTGTGGACGAGGGACATGCGTAATGTAGAGAGACAGATTAACATTCCCAAGAAAGAATAGCATGATCCATGACGTACATAGCATCCCCATTGATGTGGAAACTATCCGATGGATCTGTTTACATATTCGCAAACATTCTACTGCAGGCCTGTTACACTATTGTACACATCTTATCCAATTGAAAAACAGGAAGAAAGCTTTAACTTTTTTTAATTCCTACAGTCAAGCAGGGTCTCTCACCATATATATGAAAAACATTCATTGCTCCTGTAATTGCATGGTGTCAATGGTGATAATATTTACAAAACAAAACCTGGAAAATATTTTTGTGCCTGATGCAATGTGGTGCCGACGTCATATTAATGGTGAAAAGTTTGCACGTGACTTTCAAAAACAAGCAGAACTTGAAATGAACACCACGCCACAAATCCAGAACTCGAAAGCATCCACTCTGAGTCTGGGAGGTCGGCGGTCCGATTCCAAGCCTGGTCGAGTCGTAGCAAATATTAATTTGAGAGTTCCGAGAACACCTTACCCCACGCAGTCTTGAGAAAAAAAGGATATGGGCGGGGTCTGCGAGCAACAAATTTGATTGGTCGAGATGATGTAAAATGCTGGAATATTTTTGTTTGAGTACTGCAAAACTAAAGGTTTTTGAATATGCCAAAAAGGTGATTTGTGTTCTCCAGTGTCCAAGTGCATAATTTAGTTGAAATAAAATAATGATTGTAAATGTTGGACAAATTTTTTTTTTCTGGAAGATTACCACCACTGATGCAGCGTCTTATGCACCACCTTATTTAACATGTTACATTCGTTATTCGTGCCTGTTGTTTGTGTTCTTTCTAACATCGCTGAACCTGTACGTTTCCTGTTTAGAATAATTTTCAATCTTGTTTGACTGCCAGACAGGCAGACAGAGTAGAAATATTATCTCACTCCTCTCTGCGCATGGATAAATCCAAAGCCAAATTACTGCTAAACTACAGCTTTGTTTTCCAATTCATGTTCAAAATAAAACATTCAATTTAAATCAAGTTGTTCCTCGATCATAAACTGACGTTTGTAGACAGACAGAGAAGGTGAACCAATTGCTTAACCTCACCTTTCGCTTCACGCACACGGGGTAAAAATGGTGCGTGCTGTTTCATTGCTTGACGCTCAGCAATTAGAAGATAGAGCATGGACAAACCTCATGGGTTAGCATCCATAGGGAAGAAAAAAGTTTTCCTTAATTGCCTCGATGAATGTGAACAGAAAAGCGATACCAATGAGGTTGGAGCTAGTACCCAGAGTGCTCTTGGAAATTATATCCCTTCCACCAAGCTCAATGGCTGTGTATGTCGAAAGTCAAGTCCAGTGTTGTCCAATGTATTTGTCAACACTGCATGTTTGTGGGTGATTTATGTTGCAGCTCCTCCAAGCCTTAAACCCAAGGACAAAATACAAAAAAATAGGAAAATTACATCGCTTGAATATTGGATGAAAACATCATCACTGTGACTGTCTTCACAGTTTTTTGATTACATATATATATATATATATATACATATACATATACATATACATATACATATACACCTGCAGGAATTGACTGAATAGATTAGTGAATCTAAAATGGCATTTGGAGAAACATTCCTTGATTTTTTTTTTTTTTCTAAACCAAAATTTTTCTCTGAAGCTTCATAATCTGAATGCTCTACCCTCAGCCCATTCCGATGCTAATCCCTAGGCACACAGACATCTTTCATCACCTGCGAACAGCAGACAAGGGAGTGGTAACAAACGGATCACACTCAAGCGACATTCATTCATACCACTTTTCATCCATGTCTGTTCATTCCAAGCGTCCCAGCATTCCACCCATCCTTCCATCTTCTCGCTCCTTGCTCACCTGAGCCTATGTCCTCCCGGCTTGTGTTACCCAGTCAGATTTACAGAGCTAGGTGGTGAAAGGCCCAATTTACACTTTGTAGGTACCAGGGGAATCTCGCTCCACAACCTGATGCCAACATTCATGAGAGATGGAACGGCTCAACAGTTAGCGCACTTACCTGTACAACCCTGGGGTTCGATGAGGTAAATTATCTGATCACTCCGATCTTGCCCTTTTTACTCATGTGATCGATCGGCTGCCTGTCTGAAGTACCAGCGTGCTGAGGCTACTGTTTTATTCCGATGCTAAGTGCCTTCATGATGCTCTCCTTTCCAAGGAGACGAGCATAACGGTCCTTATATGACTCTGGAACTCTCAAAATGACCGGTAGTTATCGTTTATCATTGAAAAAAACGCGCACACTGAGTGACATTTCATTCCGGTCTGAAGTTCTATTGAAGTGTCTTGTCTTGGATATTATCTTATCTTCTCACCAAAATTGAAGTATGAATCTTTCTTGATAAATATACACTGTAATCGAGAGCTGCCAACTAAGTCCACAGTCCCAGCATTGTTTGGCCATACTCTATCCTTTTAAATGCTGAGCATCAAACAAAGAAGCAGCACATACCATTTTTAATCTTTGGTATGACTCGGCCAAGGTTTTTAACCACCGACCTTCCAGA
>NC_140974.1:61461589-61463589 GCF_056783735.1 Eptatretus burgeri
TTTGCCAGTCATCGTCCCAACATTCAGAGTTCCAACTCTCACCTCCACACTTCTACCCTTCCCTCTCTCCCACTGCCTCCGGACTCGCCTTCCCCGTCTCCTTCTCCTCCTTCGCCCAGCAGTAGCACAATTTCCACTGGTACCCTGCTGACCACCGGTACCGGTGGCGGTCGTTGGTAACCCGGGCCTCGACCGATCCGGTATGGAAATTCGTTTTGTTGTCCGCATAATGATTTGGCATAGTTTTTTACGCCGGATGCCCTTCCTGACGCAACCCTGCTCGCCTCTTACGACACACAGGGATATGGTACACCTATTCTAACCGGGGCATACATATACATATATGTATATATATATATATATATATATATATATATATATATATATATATATATATATATATATATATGTATATGTGTATATGTGTATATATATATGTATATGTGTATATGTGTATATATATATGTATATGTGTATATATATATATATATATATATATATATATATATATATATATATATATATAGATATATATATATATATATATATATATATATATATATATTTGTATATATATGTATATGTATATATACCGGGCGTGGTGGCGTGCGCCTGTAATCCGGCTACTCGGAGGCTTGGGTTGGAGGATTGCTTGAGGACGGGTGCTCTGCATTGGGCCGCGCTATGAGAGGGTGTAGGGCAGCCCGGAATCATGGCGAAACCCAATCCATATCCCTGTGTCGTAAGAGGCGACCAGGGTTGCGTCAGGAAGGGCATCCGGCGTAAAACCTCTGCCATATCAGTATGCGGATTAAAGGGGGAGGGGGTAAGAGGAGGGAGGGATAGAGAGAGGAGAGTAAGGTGAGGGAAGGGAGGGAGGATGGGGGAGTGAGGAAGGATGGGGGAGTGAGGAGGAGTGGGGCAGTGAGGGGGGAGCGAGGAGGGGTGGGGAAAGGGAAGGCAGCATGAGGGGAGGGAAAGGGAAAGCAGTGTGAGGAGAGGGCAAGGGAAGGCATTGTGAGAGGAGGGTCCATCCAGACATTATCATCATCCGGACACGTGCGGAGAAAGCCACCATCCAGGCATAACAACAATCCAGATACGACAAGGGAAGGCAGCATGAGGAGGAGGGCAAGGCAGTGAGAGGGGATGGTCCGTCCAGACATAACCACCTTCCAGACGAAGGGTATACTAAGATGGGGGAGGGGGGAGAAAATACAGGGAGGAGAGAGAGGGGTGGATGAGCGTGGATGTATGGAGACTCAGGAGGGGTGGTGGAGTGAGGAAGGAGGGGGGTGAAGAGGGGTGGGGGATAAGAAGGAGTGGGGAAGAGTGGATGGGTGGGGAAAGGAAAGACAGCATGAAGGGAGGGGAAAGAAGTGTGAGGGGAGGGGAGGGAAGGCAGCGTGAGGGGGGGACAAGGTAGGCATTGTGAGGGGAGGATCCATCCAGACACGTCTGGAGATAACCACCATCTGGACATAACCACCGTCTGGAGGATACGTTCAGAGATAACCACCATCCAGATATTTATGGAGATAACTACCATTCAGATACGTGTGGAGATAACCACCATCTGGAAATAACCACCATCTGAAGATAACCACCACCCAGACATATATGGAGATAACCACCATCCGGACATGAATGGAGATAACTACCATCTGGACATAACCACTGTTCAGATATGTGCAGAGATAACCACCATTCAGACAAGTGTAGAGATAACCACCATCCGGACATAACCACCAACCAGAGATGACCACCGTCCGGACACGTATGGAGATAGCCACCGTTTGTATACATGAAGGATTTTGGCAGATGTAACATCCAGATTAATGGCACGCACATTGATGAATTACCCTGCCTGTGAAACACCGAGGTGACAGTTTACAGCTGGGTTGGGATTCCATCCCAGGCTACACAGCTAAGAGCGAACATGCGTACCTCTCAGCTATCCTGTCATGATATTAATGAAACGTTTCATTTTTTTATACGCC